>NC_056742.1:470791392-471091392 GCF_019279795.1 Protopterus annectens
CTTTGCTCCTTTGATTGTTTTTTGGAGGATGAGGGGGATAGAAATCTTTCCTTACCTGGGTGACCTTTTAATTCAGGTTTCCTCCCCATAGACCTTGCTTCAGCACCTTCACTATGCTATTTGCCTTTTGCAAAAGCTAGGGTTTATAGTAAATTTCCAGAAATTCATCCTAACTTCTTCTCAGGATTATGTTTTTCTCATTTACATTCTCCAGACCATTCCTTTGTTTGTTTCACTGCCACCGTGCAAGGCTCTTGCTCTAGTTGCCTTTTTTTAGTCCCTACTTTATTGAGTCTCAGTTATGGCCAGTGAATTTCTGAGGGCTCTTGGATTCATGGCTTTCACCATTCCAATGCTACCTTTAGCCGTACTCCATATGAGAAAGTTACAGTGGTTCCTAAAGTCTATCTGTCTCCAATACTGTCATCCTCTAGACTTTCTAGTCCCTCTTCCCAACAAGAGGAAATTATTAGCCAAGTTATTGTACCTTGGGGAATGATATGTAAATTCTGTGAGTTCCTGCTACCAAATTAAACTATTTCATACCAAATATTTTCATAAATTTCTTCAGAAATTTACCCTCTTTTGTTATATTTTCCTTTCTCCCCCAATAAATCCTTATTGTTGCTAATCAAATTTCAGCCCCCACTTATAAGCAATATTCCCTGCTGAAAGCTGATTATATCTCCCCAAATTTTTTTAAGCTCCAAAATAGTAGTTTTAGGTGGAATATAAATGCATGCCAGTGTAATCCACATCCCTTGCTATTTACCTCTTACTACTACAAATCTGCCTTTATTTTTTTATCTCTTCTGTCACTACTGGAGTTCCTCTAGTACTTAATATAACTACTCCTCTTTTCCTCTGTCCCTGATATTCTGCAGAATATCTGTCCTAAAATCCCCTTTTTTTATCAAATTCACGTTTAATTCTTTCTGAATATGTCTCCTGTAGCATTGCTATTTGCAGTCTGCATTTCTTAATATAATTAAGTATTCTTTCCTTTTTGTCTATACCAATGAGACATTCACGTTCCAAGATTATATGGAAAGTGTCGCCATTATGGTAAGAAGTCATATTCCCACCTGTTATGTATAGCAGCTTTTATAACGGTCTAATTTCAGCTTTTGCGATGCATGTGCCCATTAATGTTTGGTAGGTTGATCCTTTATACTGTTTTTTCGTATCAACATTGGAACCTATGTCACATTTTACAGGACTTTAATAAAAACCCTCACACCAAAAACCAAACACAATCGTACAACACCCCTAGAACCTATTAACTTAATACAAACTCACCTAACTATGTATAGTGGATATAAAAAGTGTACACACCCCTGTTAAAATGCCAGGTTTTTGTAATATAAAAAAATGAGACCACAATAAATCATTTCAAAACTTTTCCCACCTTTAATGTGACCTATAACCTGTACAATTCAATTGAAAAATAAATCTGTTAGGGGAAAAACTATAAAAAAATAAAAAAGTACAATAAGATGGTTGAATAAGTGTGTACACCATTAAACTAATACTTTGTTGAAGCACCTCTTGATTTAATTACAGCATTTATTCTTCTTGAGTACACACCTGCCATCAATTAAAGAGACTCTGATTAACCCCAAATAAAGTTCAGCTGTCCTAGTAAGATTTTCCAGACATTTACTCAGTTGCCTGCTACAGCAAAAGCCATGGTTCGCAAAGAGCTTACAAAGCATCAAAGGGATCTCATTGTTAAAAGGCATCAGTCAGGAGAAAGGTACAAAAAAATTTCACACTTCGTTGGATATACCATGGAACACAGTGAAGACAGTCATCAAAAAGTGGAGAAAATATGGGACAACAGTGATAGTTGCAAAGAAATGGATGTCCCTCCAAAATTGATGAAAAGGCAAGACAAAAACTGGTCAGTGAGGCTGGCAAGAGACCTACAGCACCACTGAAGGAGCTGCAGAAATTTCTGGCAAGTACTGGTTGTGTCCTAGATGTTTCTGTATTCTCCAAATGTCTGGACCATGGGGTAGGGTTGCAAGATGGTAGCCTTGTCTTACACAGAAAAACATCTAGGCCCAGCTAAAAATTACAAAACAATATATCAAGCCTCCCAAAAGTATGTGGGAAAATCTGTTATGGTCTGATAAGACCAAGGTTGAACTTTTGGCCACAATTCCAAAAAAGTACGTTTGGCGCAAAAACAACACTTTGCATCACCAAAAGAGCACCATCCCTATGGTGGTGGCATGTATCATGCTTTGGAATTGCTTTTCTTCAGCTGGAACTGAGGCTTTAGTCAATGTGGAGGGAATTATGAACAGTTCCAAATACCAGTCACTTTTGACCCAATACCTTCAGGAATCTGCTAGAAAGCTGAAGATGAAGAGGAATTTCACCTTTCAACACAACAGTGACCCCAAGCATACATCTAAATCAACAAAAGAATGGCTTCACCAGAAGAAAATTAAAGTTTTGGAATGGCCCAGCAAGAGCCCAGATCTAAGTCCAGTAGAAAATCTGTGGGGTGTGTGACACTCGTGCCCTGGCCCAGCAATCAAGGAGCTTCAATCCTCACCACTAACACCAGTGAGGGCTTCTTATATAGGAGGAACGGATAACAAATACACACAGTAAAGTGCAGTTTCCCTTAAGAGCACACAGAGATCACAGTCAGTCCAGGGCTGGTTGCTCCCTTGGTCTCCAGGTCCCCGTTAAGACTTCCCACTGGCACAGCTATAGGGTCCAGATCTCATTCTAGGGGGCAAGCTAAAACATCCAGCACCCTCTCTGTCCAACCAGTGCTTCGTGTCCCTGCCCAAGTAGCTGACACACACACACACACACACACACACACACACACACACACACACACACACACACACACACACACACACACACACACACATTGAGAAGAGTTTATACAACCACACAGACACTCCTGGGAAAGGCTGCCACCGGTTCTCTAGCTGTGCCCCTTTTCCCCAGACTATATGGTAGTGCCAGCTGCCACCACCCACTAATATTTATCAGCTACTCAAAAAGGCCCTTAAAAGGGTGTCCAGTTATTACAGTGTAATATTATTATCCAGTTGGTAGTATAGCCCAGGGCTAAAGCTATTGAAGTGGCTTTGTACAATTTTACCAAAGGCATGCAAGTACTCTAAAGAACTTAAATTATCTCTACAAAAACAGCCACAGTTGAAAGGGTTTAAAAATATTTAATAACAAATAGTCAAAACAGAAGACAATACTTTTTACTGCACAGTGCTAGTCAAGAGTTCAGAGATCCCAGAGAAATACTTAAAATAATTCAGTAGTACAGTTCTGACATCACAGAAAAACACTTAGTCTAATATTTCTAGTTCCTAGCTATTTCTAAGAGAAAACACAAGTCAAAGATAAACTGACATATAGAGCAAGACGGTGCTGATGCGTTGGGTGGTCAAGACAAAAATGCTTAATACTCTCTGATTCTCTGTCTTTAAAATCACATTACTGGTTCACATTACATCACTCTTCACACTTCCTTGGGTTCCCAGGCTAACAGAAGCTACATTTACATTCTTCACCTCTGGGCAGAAACCAGAGCAATAAAGGACATTTATGCATGCAAATTCCGGCCATTAACTCTGGCCTTAAAACAATAGCAAGAATTCCTTCATCTAGACCAGCCGGAGCCATGTTTACATCAAGGGGTCACAACATGCTTTACTTGGTCAGCAGAGTCCACTGTTACATTTTTTCAGTTCCACATGTAACACTATTTTTACCATTTAAGACAACAAGCCTGTATATGGCTAGGCTGGCAGTCTTCACCTATCTTCACAGGGTGACTTGAAGAAGGCTGTGCACAAGAGATGCCCTTGCAATCTGACAGATTTGGCATGTTTTTGCAAGGAAGAGTGGGCAAATATTGCCAAGTCAAGATGTGCCATGCTGATAGACTCCTACCCAAGAAGACTGAATGGTGTAATTAAATCAAAAGGTGCTTCAACAAAGTATTAGTTTAAGGGTGTGCACACTTATGCAACCAGCTTATTGTACATTTTTTATATTTTTTCCCTTAACAGATTTGTTTGTTTTTCAATTGAATTTTACAGGTTATAGGTCACATTAAAGGTGGGAAAAGTTTTGAAATGAATTATTGTGGTCTCATTTTTATATCACAAAAACCTGGCATTTTATCAGGGGTGTGTACACTTTTTATATCCACTGTAAATCTTTAAATAATGAAGTTTAACCCTTGTAATAGGAGCATTTGTGCCAAATATACAGTTGCTAACATAGGCGCTAGTTAACTTGAAATTGACATTATCCATGCTAAGACTCATGTTATTGCTTGTGCTTATACTTACACTAATTGATGTGTGTTCTTTTTTTCTTTATAATCTTTGTTCGCTGTCCCCAGATGTGAAAACTACTTCATACTTTCAGAAATCATTCACTTTTAGCCTTGAAGAAACCATTCACTTTTAGCCTTGAAGAAACCAGTGCTCTCTCTTTTATTACCTTATTATCATCTTGCCTCCATGGAAAAATAAGAGAAAAAAGAAAAATGAATTCCTCTGTTGCAGCATGAAATACTAGCTGAAACATTTATTGTTAAATAAAAACTTTCCATATATTCAGTGTTATCATATTTACTTGTTTCCACTTAAAATTTGTTGTTTGATTAAGCCATGGGTCTTAATCCAGACAGTCCCCTATGCAAAAGTAAGAAAAATGTATCAGCTCTACACATATTATGATCTGTGCACTTTTACACCCAATCTCTCACCTCAGAAACCTAAAAATGACAGCCTGTTAACTTAAACATGTTTTTGTCTAGCTTTTATCAGAAGAATGAAAGGCAGAGTCCCCTTCTGCTTGATTTCTCATTTTTTATTGGACAAACTTTTGCATTTCCTCCTTAGTCTTCTCTGCATCAAAAAATTACTTGGATCCTCCAGGAAAAAAATCTGAAGACAGCTGGGTACAGCAGCTTGAATCTCACACCTGCCTATCTACATTCCTTGATAGCTAGAATAAATTTGCTTCTCTTCTCCCTGGTGTCCAGTATATAATCATTTACCACAGATACTCTATTGTGTCTCCATTTAATGCTTTGCCCCTTTTGCCACAGTGTTGTCAGGATCAGCTCTTTCCACTGGTAGGTTTGCATCTTTACTAATAAAGGTCTTGGTTGCTTTAATGTGGACATGTTTGGAGCATACACACAGTATGCCTTTTCAATTAACGGTTCCTGCTATGGAATGTCAGTCCAGTTGCTTATTTGTGACTTCATAAGTGAATATGGTCTGATCTGTCTCGTTTCTCTGGTACAGCAGAAAATCTCAGATTTCCCCTATGCGCTGTGTCCTCTAATTCTACCATTTTTTTGGAAACGTCTCTTCTTGAGCAGTCTCATACTCAGCCAGCCTTTTTTTTCATTTCGACCTTGGATTTTTGCATTTTTTCAGCTCACCTGAATATCCGTTTAAAACTTCTTCCATTTTTTTCTAGCCTTTTATCATTTGAGTTGATATACTACTACAGTGTTTCATTTTTTTTTAATCAGCACATTTGAGTTATTTTTTTGTCTAGATTACTGGAAGGCATGTCTTGTACCAAAGTTGGAGTTTGAACTGCTTTTTGCTGAACAGCTGTATGATTCTTCCCAGTCAGTGTTTTCTCTTCACCTTTTCTAGTTGTAGGCATCCAGGCAGTATACTTTATTAGCCAGTAAATTAATTTTGTTCAGGTTGTCATTATCTTTTGCTGCAGTTTCTCAGTTTCTGTTTTCACATTGAGAGAGTTGAAGTTAAGTTGTTGATCAGTGTGTAGCCATTTTGGAAGTCCTTTTCTTTTCTAGTGTTAACCTATCTGAGCAATCTCTTTGGTTTGGGATTTTTCTCTACAGTTAGTCAGTGGTTGTGGTATTCTGCATATGCATCTTGGGATTATACACAATGTTTTTGTACTTTAGAGCCTTGTAAAACCTTCATAAGAGTGCAACTTAATTTAGGACCACCCTAGAAAGGAGACATTTGTCCCTGGTTCCTTAGATCTTTATACTGAAGTCACTCATCATGCTCCCTTTGAACTTGCTTACATCATGTCATATTAAGTAAATGTCTTAGAAGAAAAGGTTTCTTAAGATAATCATTTTTAGCAGAAGAATGTTAGGAATCTAGACCGTCATATCTTATAAACCATAGAAAGCAATAGCCTTCACAACAATAGGCCATCTGTCACAGTGCAAGTATATGAAAATAACAGTACATGACATAAAGCGTCAAAAAATCAACACTTTATGAAAGCTCAAACCTGTCATGCCTCTTGTATAATAATTTAGTGTGTCACTCCCTGCCTGGAAATAATCAGATCGGAGATTGTATACCAGTAGTATGGGTGAAGAAATTTCACTGGCATTTCCTGTGTTGGCCTTTCTTAAGTTAGTACTTAATATTTCAGTATTTTCATTTTCCTCTAGGAACTTGCTTGCATTTATAGCAAAGGTCACATGACTCAGCACATTTTACTAGAAAGTAAATGTGCATGTTTACTTTCTATGTAGGTCTTGCATTAAAGAGCCCTATACATTTGGAATTCATTGTCAGTTACTGTCCTTTATAAAAACCATACCCTTCATAATGGATTCCTAGCTTTTTTGCTCTCTTTGTCAAAACAAGGTAATACAATACGTCAGACAAAAATTTATGGTCCGCCAAGCAGATGGTGATTTTAACTTTATCTAATAATAAATATGGAAGGTATATGATAGAAATGTCCAGCTTGTCAGTCTGCTGTTTAATTAATCTGTTTGTTTGTTGACATTTGTTAGTTGGGAGTGTCTGTCTGGGAAGACCCATTTTTACTGCAGTCCTAAGAAGAGAAAATCTCTTGCAAATGATAAAACAATACATGCCAAAGATGAATAGCTTTAAACAATGAACATGAAAAAATACAAGCAATAATAGAATAAGGTCAAAATGTATATGGCATCTTATCTTTGCAAGGAAGAGCTATGCTAAAAACAGATATTATATTGGAGATATTCATTGTATACAGGGCTGAGAAAAAGCTTTCTTTTAGGCATCCACATAGCAAATATTGTGATAAATAGCATAGTACATAGGCTAGGTACAGTCAAACTGCAACAGAAGTGCAATACATGTGCCAGAATATCTTTAACAGATAAAGATACAAGACAAGCATTATGATAGAAAGGAAGTGCTGGAAAAACTGAATAATGGTGGTTTGAAGAGTATAAGTGTGATAGGGGTAAACATCATGCATGGGATGTATGCAAATGACCCCTTAAGGGACAGCAAGTCTTTCAGGTACATAGATGGCCATGACTGTTTTACTTTTTAAGCTTTTATGGTTGCATTCAGGCCAATAAAATCAAACCTTACTAGCTGCAGGCATGCATATTTCAACCTTTTTATTGACCTTATCAGCACAGCATAAGTGGATATTGAATTTCTGGGCCTTTTGTCTTTTTCTGAAAAGATTTCAAACCTGCATAAACCAATGCACTGCTGGTAATTCAGTGCTAGTTTTTCCCACCTGCCCTTCCCTTTTTTGATCTGCTTTTTAAGCTTGGTGACTTAAAGCTACCCACCCCTGATGTAAATTGAGCTTAATAAGCTCCTCCCTTTGTACACTGCTATTGATATCTTGAATTATTTATTTGCCTTTCTTTGCACATATATTGAAAAAGTGCATTTTGCCTCTTATTGTTTGCTCTACTGAATTACTTGCTCTGAATTCATTATCTAGCTAGCTGTTGGATAAAGTAGTGTATTTTTACACTCTAGCAAGCACTTGTTTTTATATCAAAAGGACAGTGGATTTTCCATCCAGTGCACTCAGAGGTAGCCTGGTCTGTTTAGGTTGGGAAACATGTGAGATTTCTGCATGTAGTTTTATTGGCTGGATGGTTTATTAATCAGATTATCTTGTTTTTAGTGCCTTTATAAATTCTGTACAGTTGAGTGGCTCTTGGTTCATTTATACAAAGGGAAGTGCTTTTATTGAATAAACACACACTCATAAGCTGTTTAAAGTGCATTGCTTTATCCATATCTTTTAGTTTATTTGTGGTAGCATTTCACTGCGGATACTCCTTTACTGTGATTTTACATTAGGAGGACTGGAATTATTCATCTAGTGGCAGTAGGTGTTTACTTGGACTATCTGAGCTGGAAAGTACACACAAGAGCTCTACGTATCTTTTTGCATTTCTGTTATATACTGTGACTGTACTTAAGCAGTTTAAAAAATGTATTGTGTGCTGCTGCTTTAAGTAGTTAATTGTACTGTATTACATTGTATCTGTTAATTGTAGGGCTGTTGTAGGTATTTTGTATGGTCTTGTTACACTTGGGCTCCAAACCACCTATTCTACATTAAGACAATGTTTTTCTGCACTCTTGTGGCAGGTGTGTGCTGCTCTAACCTGTCTGAGTTGGGGATTGCTGGTGGAAGGCTTATGGTGTACTTTCCTGATTGGTTGGTAGCTTAAAACATGTTTGTTTTTGCTCATATATAAACATTGCGTTTGCATGGTGCTGATCTTCACACAGTGGCAGTTAGCAGTGCCCTGTATAGACGCAAAACCCTGGAAGCTCAATTTTTCCCTAAACAGCTGTCAGTGAAATATTTCCAAGCTTTTCTACTGCTCTAGGAGCAACTCAGTTGTGTACTGAGCAGCATTGCCTTATTGATCAACCTTAGCCTACACAAAGTACAGGTCCCTCTTGTAGTCTCAGTGCTACTAGCACAGTCCTGTCAAATTAACCCATTCCCTTCCATATTAAAACTTAGAGTAGGAACCTGCTATCACGGACTAGCAGTTTTCGATCATCTCTCTGGACAGCCTGATAGACATGGACATCCTGAAGCACTGTAACCATCATCTCATTTATGCTGACAACAACTTACTCCTGAAACAAATACTTTATGTGAGAGATGTAGTTACACTATGAAATTGTAGGCAAGACTCTCACATAAGGACAGATTGAATGCCAGACAGGTTGTCAGCACAAACACACACTTCCCACACTAAATAAGGACATGCCACATAAACCCACACATGCAGAGGTACTCAGTAGTAACGTAAATGATCAGAGGCCTCCCAAACAAAAACCATGTACGCACATAACAATGCAAAAAAAAAAAAACACAACACGTAACACACACACCAGTGTCTCAACAAATAAGCCCATAAGGTGCAACACCACAAAATCTAATGTATTGGTCATAGGTGACTCCATTGTGAGACACATGAATGTTCCCTTCACCAGGCTAGAAGCTAGATAAGGAGTGGGTTATGGTTAGCTGCCTGTCAAGTGCCAGGATCCATCAAGTCACTCAGCCATGAGTACCGGTATGACTTCAACTTAGTCCATGTGGGAATGAATGACTTGAGACGTACCTTAGTGGACTATATGAAGAGACACATGACTGAAGTCTAAACTTGTGTGTCACAGGCTGGTATAAGCCTAGCTTTAAGCAGCATTCTGCCTTCTCCAAGGATGATGCCACAATACAAACAAAACATGATTGACTTTCACAACTGGCTTAGCTTCTGGTGTCAGTCCAATGGGATCCAACATCTGTCAGCCTGGAAAGACATGGTTGACAGGCCATGCTGCTTTGCCAGAGATGGTCTGCATCTGTCTTTTCTAGGTTTTCAAGTACTGGCAAAGGCATTATCCACCCCCTACTGTGCCTTTTTAGGGAGTGTCAAAATAACCAACCTCCCAACATAACAAACTCCTCTCTAGATAAACTCAGGATACTGCTGCTTAATATTAGGAATCTAAATAAGAAACTGCACTCCCTGGAAGATGCTGACACCTGTGCAGTCACCAAGACATGGTTCAAGGCACTGAAAGCACCCCAGCTGTGCAGGGCTATAATGCCTTCCATACGTTTGGACCACAAATTGAGCATGAAAGAATCAAATGTATCCATCTTCATTAAGGATAAGTACACATGGAGACTGGTCAAACAGCATGACTCTTCTGAGTTACTCCATGTCCACTTAACTATAGGCAAAGCCCCCTACCACATCATAGATAGCTATAGGTCCTCCCCCATGAAACAGGAAAATAATACCTGGATTTACTGGAGTCACTTGTCATGCAATCCAACTCCTCACTCATGGATGATTTTAATTATCCTGCCATTGACTTGGAAATATACACGGCCACAAACATGCTTGCTCAGAGGTTCTTGGACTTTGTTAGTGCAAATGCTGTAATAGCTAGTCAGCACAACCACAAGTGGTTCAAATGTCCTGGACATAGTACTCACTAACATGGGAGAGCATTGCACCCCCCTCCGACCGTGTGATGTCCTTCCTGGTATGATTGGAACATAAATCAGTCTTGTTCGATGTAATTATAAGACCAGATATCCCATCAAACTCAAAAATGCTTAAGAATTTTTTCAAGGATAAATAACCTCCTGCCAAATGATGGTACAAGAAGTTTCAAAGCCCCCTCAAATGCAGATAGCATGGATTCTTATGCAGAGATGTACACAAATGCTTTGTGTAGCCACTTAAGCAGTTCTATAGAATTGACTGTACCTGACCTATAAAAGCCAGTTCTTGCCAAAAAAACAAGCCACCCTGGTGGACCCCAATATAAACAGGCTGTACAACAAGAGAAAGAAACTAATGTCCCAAAACAAGAGGGAACTGGCTCAGCAGAAGAAGAAATCTCTCTCTAGCTTAAAAAAAAAACAAGAGTTCTTGTCAAGTCATCCAAAGCTAATTACTGAGCAAAAACAGCCTCCTTAGCTAAGGATAATCACAAGGCATTCTTAAACTATGTCTGAAATCTAAAAGGGAATATCCAGCTATGCACTGAACTGGTTGTGGATGGCACCACCCATATTTGACCGGAGGTAACTACCAAACTACTAGCTGACAGATTTGGAGAACACTTCACTCCTGTCCCTTCCAGTCACCCCCAAAGTATACATGCCACCATTCCTCAGCCTATTATCTCAAGAGAGCAGGTCAACTTGGTGTTCTTCAAGGCCAAAACATGGCATCAATGGGACCAGACAACATCTCAGGTTGCCTTTTAAACAATTTAAACATGACCTAGCAGACCCACTTGGATCCCTGTTTAACCAAAGCTTGAGAACTGGTTATGTTCCAGCAGAATGGAGGACAGCAACAGTAATCCTTCTGCACAAAGGGGGCATCAACTGACCTTGGGAATTATAGACACATAAGTTGGACTAGCCTCATCTGCAAGACCATGGAAAGAATCATTATGGACCTTATTAACAAGGACATAGGTAATCTGCAAACTCTGGATACAACCCAGTTCACATTCGTTAAAGGTAGCTCATATCTATTAAACATGGTTGATGACTTTGAGAAAGTCACAAGGCCCTCGACAAGGGAAAGACCATGCATACAGCCTGTCTTGACCTAGCCAAGGCATCTGACACAATCCCCCAACTCAGGTATTCTAGAGAAACTCCCCCAGTTGGGGAATTAACCCTACATTACCAGATGGGCAGCCAACTGGCTCACAGACAGGACACATACTGTCAAAGTGGGTGACTTCATATCTAGCCAAAGACCAGTGACCAGTGGCATACCAGAGGGTTCTTTGCTGGGCCCCTTACTGTTTGGAATTTGCTTCTCACCTGACCACTTTCACTGACAGTTGCAAATTGGGACCAAACATAGAGTCCACCAATAATGTTAATATACTACAGACAGTGTTAATGCAGGAAAAAGATGGTGCCAAAGCCATGGATTAAAGCTAAATGCAAAAAAAAAAAAAAAAATAGTTATTCCCTTTGGGAAAGCTGACATCCCTGCTAATTATGTTATAGACAGCAACCCCTCCTAAGTGTAGACCCACTGGTATGTAATCTGGGTGCTGTGGTTGATAGCAATTTGAAATTTGACCACCATGTGTACACAGTAGTAAGAAAATCCTTTTATGTGATGCATCTTATAGGCAAATGCATTGCATCTAGATCTAAGGATGATGCAACTATACTCAGCCATCATCAGACTAGTAATTGAGTTCAGTGCTTTCTTTTTCATGTACCTCACCTGACACCTGCAATAATTGGAGAGACCACATAGGTTTCTCACCAAGAAATTAAAGGGTACTGTAAACAAGTCATGTGCAGAAAGACTTAAAGCTCTGTCACTGTATTCTGTCCCCTGCAGGTTGCTAAATGGTGACTTGTCTCTGGCTTACAGGGCAGGCTCTGACCTGACCCTGATGGAAATACTACACATTCATAAATCAAATTGCAGGAGGGTCACAAACTCCAGGGATCTTAACCTAGCCTCTGATATGAACAGGTTATGCTGGAGAGATGGATACATCTCCCAGAAGTGGCCATTTCTCTGGAACAAGCTTCCAGTTCACGTGAAACGGGGTGCCTTCCTGACCCTTTTCAAAGGCAACCTAGATCAAAGGATGGATGACCGCAAATTCACTCTTGGGGTGGTGCCCATGTCCCTGCTGAACAGCGGAAATTGGTATTAACTGCCATAGACCCTTACCTCTGTGAATAGGTTAATGATACACCTAATGTAACTTGTTTACAGCAAGGCTGTACATGTAGGTAAAAGATCTGAAATGTATTTACATGATGCCATAAATCATATTTATAAGACATAAGGTATGAGAGCTGTAGGAGAGATGAGGAAGAGGACATGCCAGTCAAAGCTGTAAGTAAAGAAATTGATGCCACTGTTACATTTGCAGTTCTGTGCAAGCTTTGTTTGCTTCATTCTTTTTTTCTGTCTCGGGTATATGAAATTAAAGCAAAGATGATCCCAAAGCTTTCCTACAAAAACTTCATGACTTACAAATTTTGCTTTAATTGGCAGAAAAGTGACCTCCTGCAGGTGGTCCGAATTTTATAGGAATGTGTCTTCATGAAAGAATTTTAAACAGAGAGGGGTGGACTAAGCAGCAGAGAATTTTGTGGGCAAATATTAGCTTAATTAAGACCTAATGGTGGCTACATTTGAGCCCATGAAGTAGCTGTGAGGAGACACAGTTATCACTTCTGCCATTGTGTCCAACAGTGTAGCAGGCTTTCCTCTTGTAGACTTGATTGAGTTTAGGCTGAAGGGAAGAAAGAAGTTTTGTAAGAAGGCTCACTGCATATTGAAAAATTTGGAGTAAGTATGCAGCATCCTAGGGGCATTCTTAGTTGGAAGGAAATGCAAGGGAGATGCAGGGCCACCATGCTTATACTGGTGTAAGGTGTAGACATTGCATCATAGCTGAAGGGCTGCTGGGATCAAGCATTGGGCAGATATGTCCTGATGAGTGTTACCTGCTGTAGGATTTTATCTCATGAGATTCTTTTATGGCGACTCCTTTAAAGAACTGTACTGTGAACTGTTATATTTTAGAATGATTGCACAGTCCTTGCTTGGGTTGCTGTATGCTTCTGATGTCTGAGGTCATTCCGTGCATTTGCCCTGGTGGAAATTATTTTCTCTTAGACAGTCACTATGTGCTTCCAACCTGAGATATGACTAGAATATGTTTGTCGTAAGCCAGATGAATTATAATTTTTTGAGGACTGAATACATGAGTGCATTGTTGTGCATTGGATGACAAGAATTTACTCATCATGAGCTGTGAGTTTCTTGTAATGTCCTCAGGGTTGACCGCCTGCATTTTCACTTGGGGAGGGAAATTAGCCTTTTTGTGGGATGTCTGCACGCTTCCCTTGTGAGAGAATTTTGCCTTCTACCTTTGACTTTCAGGAGAAATTACTGTGTATTCCTTACCCTGACCGGTTACTGCATGCTGTAGAGGATTGCTAGGGGATGGTTTTGTGCTTCTGTCCTTAGGAATGAATGTACATTACTTACCAAAGGGATGATTGCATGTTTTTGTTGACTTTTTGGGGAATACCTGTCTGCTGTTACCCAAGGGGATGTATGGGTGTGGATGTGTGTGTGTGGTGGGGGCTTTCTTTATGGATAATTTCATGTTGTTATTAAATTATTGGATGGAAGATGACTATACATTCTTCCCCTTATAGGATAAGTTCTTGTTCATGGTCATCCAGGTGACTGTGTACTTTTGTGTGTGTCTGGGTGGGGGGACATATTACTGTGGGTAGCTTTCCTTGGCTTGGAGGATTGATCATAGTGTAGGTGGAAACAGTAGGACTACAGAAATGATGCCTGACGGCAGAGTAGTAGACATCACCAAATATGTTTTTGCTTTAATGACAGACAGATGTCTTTCTACAAATGATCTGAATTCCATAGGATTGTGTCTTCATGTAAGAATTTTGAATATAGAGGGGTGCACTTGTATCACCTTTCTGTGTGCATATTGATGCTTTTGGCCAGAAAATATGGCTTCTCAAGACTCCATTTACCACTGTGTCACTAGAGCCCATTGATAGGAAAGCAACATTTACTCTGAATGTATGTTCCTTCATGTCTTCATGGCTACAAGTAATACTTGCATGAAGCTTAGCTCTGGAGAGCTTCAACTTGGCAGTATATGTGAAAGAGTAGGGAAACTTCTAGTCATGAAGATTTTAACAGTCTTACTGGATATAAAATGCTTGGGGTTATAAATCCCAGAATAAAATGCTCCTTATAAACCCAGAAAAGCAATGAAAATTAAATGAATGCACTGTGTGTACTATAACAGCTGAAATGTTATCAGTAGGAAATTGTCTACAGAACTTACTTAAATAGTTGCTGTTTAAATAGGAAATATACAAGCTACTGAACATATAAACATTTAGTTAATGCAGTACTGAAAAGCAATTGAAAGAAACTACAGCTGAATAAAGCTGCTGTGTTTTTACAAATTAGGAATGTTCTTGCCTAATGTTTGGTGGGTTGAAGGAAGATCCTACAGTTTGCATAGCTGTGGTTGGGATTCCATTCAGCCTGCTACATACTGAATTTTTTTCTGGTCAACCCATCTGACCACTTTTACCACAGCAAACATTCCTTATCTGCTAAGCAGATGTGTATTGGTTACCTCACAGCAGGCTTAACTTGTGTGGTGTCTCTCCTTGTAAAAATGTCTGTTGTTGGAATTAGAGGACAGCTTAGAACCTTCACATCTGAGAGTGCTGTCATTGTATTTAAGAGTGACTACTATTTGATTAAATAATTACTCTAGGTCTATGTGTCTGTCTTACTAGTCATATTCTGTATTTTCTAAACAGTTCCTATATTATTATTGTTTGCAGTTATGTACATATTGCAGTTATCAAAGTTTGCAAGGTGCATCTATATAATTTGTTTATAGTTTTTTTCTAAATTCTTTAAACAGGTGTATGAATTTATGTTCATTGATAAAGGTCTGTAAACCTTGTGATCTTAATTTTGCAGTCATTGTTACAAATGTCTTTTTTATTAGCACTACATATTTTATCCATATATTGATGAGCAGTGTTGCATGCATTTTGTATGGACCATTTTAGTTAAGTCAAAAGTTGATTGAGTGCTTCACAAATCTAAGTTATGTGTTTTTATTTGATGTTTTAGAATCAGAGGACAGTAAAAGCTAGTCATGATGCCTTAATGATGCAGGTTGAAGAACTAAATTCACAACTTAAACAGGAGCGGTTTAAAAACCTTGGTCTTGAGAAACAGCTAAACTTAGATCATTTTTCCCAAAGGCGAACCGAAGAGGTAAGGCCCCAGAATATTGTAATGGCAGGTTGCTCTGACATTGGAAGTACAGAAACTGTACCTTCAACAATTTATGATCTTTTTATTACATGCTGTTTGTGCATTACAAAAAATATTTAAAGTCAGATCTGATTGCTGTTTAGTCACCGCTGGTTGCATTTTAAGGCTATAGTCTTCCCAACATTCTTATAAGTTAGCAAAATCCTGTTATGGAAATTTCCTTATGTCACATTTATCATTTTGCAATAGTGTATGTATAACTGTGTTTCTCTGAAATGTGTCTAAATGGCCAGTACGCTGTATGGGTATCTCTTGCCTCAAGATATTTGCTGCTGAGCATTTATATTATGTATGTAATGCAGATAAGTAAATAATGCCTATCTTCAGTGTTACTAAGTCGAGAAAGATTGTGTAAAATTGGTATAATCATCAATAGCTGATTTTATTATTTCTGTTCAGATGCCAGTAAATGTGTTGCTAGAGCTTTGTATACTCCATAATTTTTTTTGATTGTTATAATACAGCACCAGTTTTACCATACTTCATTGCTTACATTCCTTTAAGTCAGCTGACTTATTTGTGTTAACTGAAGTCCTAAAGAATCACAGCAAAGAACTCAAATTATGTATTTCTTACTTTAGAGTTACCATGAATAGTAAATGAGATATGTGAGCCATGTTTAGTATGCCAGCATTCATTACCGCAGTTCATAGATGTGAATAACCACACTGAATGCTGGTGTACAAAGGAATGTCTGTATTTGTGAATGGTACACAGAAGTGCATAGTACACATAAGCTACGCCCTCTCATTCTGCAGGCATTCCTGTTCTATGTGTTGTGCTACTGCCATTGACATGCACTACAATACAGCATTGAATCAACATAAGGTATTTCCAGGAAATATACTTTGGTAACTATTTCTTCCTGTGAGTACTCATGTCTAACTGCAGCTAATAAAGAATAGCCATTCATTAGACATGACAGTGGAGATAAAATCATCACAGCATGGTGGTAAGGGTTATAGTATTCTAACAGGTGGAACTATGTGGGGGTGAGGACATGCGTGGTTGTGGTAGCAGATTTACCTACACCATAAGGAATTCCTTTACTTGTAGTGTTTTCCCTACATTGCAAAGCATTTTTTGTCTAATTCAGTTCTGGTAAGCTGAGCAACACATCAGCAGGAAAGTGGATCGGATTAGTCAGAGGCAGTATACCAGTGGTGCATACAGATTCTGGTCCTGTTATTTTTGTTTACTGGGGTAGTGCACTGATAAGTATTGACCAAGTTCATTCTCAGCCCAGGTGAAAAACAAAACATAAAAACAGCAAAAGAAGCCGACTGGAACACGCCTCACTGTGCAAGTTAAAAATATTTAATCCAAGCTTAAAGCACCATATAAAAAGAAAGAAAATGCATATAAAACAAGGAAAGTGCTTTCACATCTACAAACAGATGCTTCTTCAGACCACTGAGTAACTGCTACACAGAACCGATTTAAACATTCAGTTAAGCTGTATAACCTATCCGAAATTACCTATGGAAACTCCTAGAACCCAAATGAGGCTTTAAAGAGATGCACTCATTAAGACCATAGCCTTTATCAGACTGCAAGGTAATGATCCAGCGCATTTCTACCTGCTCCATCTTATTCCGGACGTCACCCAAACGTCTATAAAAACTCAATAAATGTATGACCTGAAAGGCAAAAACATGATCCGTACAAGGTTCAGTATTATAATGTACAATGTTATCGACTCCCAAAGCTTGGCAACAGCCCTTTCTACTTTTTGTTGTCCGAGTCTTTGCGCTAAAAGTTTTTGTGCTCTGACATTATTATCAAAAAACAGTTGCTTAACAGCAGTCTTTCTAAAATCATGCATATTATCGAGGTAATCCTTTATTTTCTGCTTAGCATTCTGCAATTGCTGCTCTTCTTGTTCTGTGAGATTCCCACTCCCCTATTCTGCATTACTTTAACATTTGTCAGTCCCTCTAAATAATTCTTGTAGCTTCTTAAACATATCTCTTTCTTTTCTTTCCCCCCTTTAATTTAAACTCCACTTTAATTTTGTCCAACTCCCTAGCTATATTGTCAGAAGAAATTTCTATCTTCTCTGATAACTCCCAAAACATTTTCTCTACCCTTTCCTAAATTCCTCTCTTTTCACGAGATAGGTGGGAAAGCACCATTGTCTCATTTTTATTTCATTACCCTGCATTTTTATTTTAGTTATTTTTGGCACGTGATCTGAAATAGTTATTGAATATGTATCAAAGCTTTCAGTTAAATGCATATGATATACTTCCATTTCGTTGTTGCAGTATTCATTGCAATAGAGATCCCCTGACATAGATGGCCCAATATCCAGCTATTATACCAAAGCCTTTAGGTTGCTTTAAGGTACTCTGTACATCACATGTATACTCCTTGTGTAACAGAGGACATAAAGCTGACATCTGGATATACCATCCTCAGAACTTCTGTGCTCACAGTCCAAGTGACATCTCTTGATCGTCCATCTGAATGCCTGTTCCGTTGCTGGTTTACCAAACCATTTCAGATAAGTGCCCCATTGGAATTTTTTTATCTTATTGTTTCCTTTTGTTTTTTTGTTGCTTGTGGGGTTTCATGCCATCAAGGAAGTTTAAATGTCAGTGAGGGAGACAGATTCCCCATAAAGACCATCATGGGCAGTGCTTGCTTTGTCTTGGTGCTTCCTATGACCATAAGTCCCATTTAGTTTGTTAGGCCTTTGTATCTAAGACCCTCCGTAGTCAGCTGTCTTTTTTGGCCTTGTATTTGGAGAATCAATGTTTTAAGCTTTAGCTAAAGACAGAGTGGAAGGAACTTCCCACTCCAAGGGGCAGTTATCCGTGAAGAAAGCGGCCAAGAAATCTAGGTCGGATTCTTCTGCTGTTCAGCCTCTGATGGATGTCTCTTCTGAGGTGAGTGAAAGCCTGGAAGATTGTCTGACTCCACTGTCTGCTTCTTCTGCCATGATCATTTTAGAGGCCAGCATGGATCCATCCTTAAGTACGTCCTTGGAGGCCTTGCAGACGTCTGCTTCGGATGTTCAGGAGGAAACCACAGCTGATTATTTCCAAGAGGCCTAGGGCTGTTCCTCAAATTTTGGTGAGAGAAGAAGTCCCAACTAATATTATTGAATGCTGTCCAAGATCTGAGCATTCTAAGTTCTATAAAGCTGAGGTCCCGTTGAAGAAAAAGCAGAAGACTAAACATATTTCTCCAGCTCCTAAGGACCCACAGAGTGAATGGCAGAATTTTACTTGGGTTGTTTAATGCTTTGATGAGTTTGAAACCTCCTCAGGGTGTTTCTGTTTTAGTCCCCACTTGGTCATCTACTCCCCTTAAAAGACCCAGGGAACATGATTCCTTTGAGGAGAAGGTAGAGTCATATGAGGAATCCCTTACTTACTCATCTCAGATTCCCTCTCCTTTAGACTGGCCCTGAAGAAGTGGAATCTACTAGTCCTGACTCTCCTTTTGAGGAAATTTATTTTAGGGGCGCAATCTCGAGAATGATGGTATGTTTTAAATGGTATTGTGCTTATATTTCTGAGGTACAGAAGGGCTCCTGCAAATGGTTTCTCCTAGACCTTCTGCTGTTCCTCCTGTTTTGGCTGCTTTGTTGGATACCTTTTCTAATACTTCTAAGGTTCCTGATTCCCAGTCCCCTGCCCCCAAGAAACCCTATATGCCCATGTGGTAATTGCTGCTGTTGTGCTAATATTATAAGGTATTTTCCCTGTATTAATGGTATTAGTTTTGATGTTTTGAATAGATTTGATTGTAATACTGAGGACATCATTTATGTTTTAAGATGCCCTTGTGGTTTGTTTTATACTGGGGAAAGTGAGCATAAATTTAAAATAAGATTGTAGGAACACATTAGGTATATTAAAAATGACAAGATGGGAAGTCCTATTGCTCAGCATTTTAAAGCATTTCATAACTCTGATTTTTCAGTCTTACAAGCTTCCATTTTAGAAAAAGTTTATAATAAATTTATTACTTCTTCTTTCGGCTTTTCCCGATTAGGGGTCGCCACAGCGGATCACCTGTCTGCTCATGATTGGCAGTGGAGTTTTACGGTGTCGAGGCACACACATGTACACACACACCTAGGGCCAATTTAGAGTGATGTCACTTTAAAAAAGTACTGTTTAAAGAATCCATGTACATTTTAAAATGTGGTACTCTGTCCCCTAGTGGTTTGAATAATTAACTTAATTGGAGTGTTTTACTTTAATTGTCTTGATTAGTTAATTGTTTATCTAATTTTCTGTTTTTGTATTTATATGGCTTGGTTTTTTATATGTTTTTTATTCCTGGAAGGCCTATTAACCAAGGTCCTAGAGTGTCTAAATAAATTATTTGGTCTGTATTGCTGGTCAAGTGGTTTATTTTTTGGTGGTTTGCAGGTTTTGGAGGCTGCCTGAGGACTGTAAGTTTCTATATAGGTGCCCTCCTGCTTGACCCTTTTGTGGTGTCTGTGTTTTCTGAGAAACCATCTCAGTTGCTACCTTCTCCTAAGTTGCTTCCTTCTAATAAAGATAGCAGAACTATGGAAACTTTAGGTAAGAAGGTTTATATCTCTGTTACCTTAGCTTTTAGGGCTGTGAATTATCAGATCCATATGTCCAGATACATGTTAGCTGTTCTCTCTCAGGCCTGTCAGCTATTTTCTGATCTCCCAGACTCTGAAGAGAAGACATTTGCTCTTTCCCTGTTAGGGAATTCTTCCAAGGTGACTAGTCATTCCATTAAGTGCAGTTATGATGCAGCAGATTCTTCCTCTAGGGCTGCTGCCTTTGGGTCCATGATAAGGAGATATTCTTGACTTTAGCTTCAACCTTTGCTTGATGATATTAACACTAAGTTGATGGATGCTCATCTGGACAGTAAACACTTTTTTGGTGAAGCTGCTGCTGCTACCTGGTCTCTTCAGGATAAGGGAAAGTCTTTACAAGAGCAACATGGTTGTGTCTAAATGTCAAATAAATTACCACAATAAGCCAGCCTTTGTTCATAGGCAGTCTCACCCTTCCCCAAGGGTAAGAAAGGTGGGAAGCAGGTTCCTTTTGCTAAAGCTACTCAGAATTCTGTGCCCCAGAAGTCTCCTTTTCCTGATAAACCAGGTGCTGTCAGAGTATCCTGTTTTTTCTCACCCATATTCCTCTTTCTCTTTGTCTTTCCCTCTCTCTTCTTGTTTGGTTAAAGATTACTCAGGACTCCTGGGTTCTGTCCATTACCCACCAATGGTATTTCATGGTCTGGAAATGTCTTCCCCCTTTTATGGGAATTCCTCAGCCTTCTCAGGAATAGATGTCTTTCTTTCCAGAGGTGATTCAGGATCTCTTGACTTAGGGAACTATTCAGGAAGTTCCAGTCTCCCAAAGGGGGAGGGAGTTTTACTCCAGAATGTTTTGGTGCCCAGGAAAGAGAGTACTTGGAGTCCAATTGTAGATGTATCTCTTCTAAACACCTTTCTGAAGGTCCCCTCTTTTGAATGTTATCCCTTTAGACTTTGTTCCCTCTCCTGCTTCCTCAGACATGTATGGTGTCTCTAGACCTCAAGGATGCTTATCTTCATATCATGATTCATCCCCTTTTCAGGATGTTTTTACATTTCTCTGTTGCTTCCTTGTATTTTCAGTTCTCTGTTATGCCCTTTGGCCTCTCTACTGCCCCAGGGTTATTCACCAAATGCCTCAGTCCTGTGAGTACATTTTGCAGGCTAAGGGGGATCCAAGTCTTTCCCTACTTGGATGACCTGTTTCAGGCATCCTCTCCAGAGACCTTGTTGTAAAATCTCCATTTTGCCATTTCCCTTCTGCAGAGCCTGTGGTTCACTATAAATCTCAAAAAAAGTTCTTTCTGATTCCTTCTCTGGATTATGTCTTTCTGGGGTGCAGGATCCAGACTGTGCCTATGCTGGCATCCCTGCCTTTTTTTAAGGCCTTAACTCTCATTTCCTCTTTTCAATACCTTTTTCCTCTGACTTTAGTAACAGCAAGGGAATTTCTGAGAGTTCTGGGGTTCATGACTTCCACCATTCCTATACTCCCTTTTGCCAAACTCCACATGAGAAAGTTTCAGTGGCTTCTGAAGTCAGTTTGGCTCCAACTTTCTTATCCCCCCGAGTTTGTAGTTTCTCTTTTTTTTCATGTCTCAAGCAGGAACTTCAGTGGTGGATTCAGCAGTTGAATCTCAATCCAGAGCTCCTTTTTCATCCACCTCTTCCCTTTCAGAACTTTTCACAGACGCTTCAGATGTGGGGCCTAAAAACCTATTGCCTTAATATTAACACACAAAACTATACACATCTTTAAATATTGCAGCTTTTGCTTCCAAATAGGAACAATTGTCTGAAAATAACAGCCACACTGACAGACTTGGGTTAATCTGAAAGGAAGGTTATCCATGCTAAGACTATTGGTACAGCCTGTGTTTCTAAGTGCTGTCTGGTTTTGTCTTATCTTAATTGCTCTCTCAGAATGAGAAAACACATGAATGCTTTCAGAAAATATTATCTCCTACCCATTGAAAGAAAGCCATTAAAACAAAGGAGTATTCTGTTTTTATTGCTCTTTATCAGATTGTCTTAGTGGAGACATGAGAACCAGATATAGAGTTGCTTCTATAAGTGTTTATTTATTTCCTAGATAAGAGCTTTATTATGTTCAATGTTCTTTTTTTATTTGCTTTCTCTTAAAACTTGTTAGTAGAAAAAGTCAAGAACCTTAATCCAATCATTCCCTTATGCAAGATTGAGAAAAAACACACACATTTTTCTTGTATTATACTCTTTTGAACAGACTTTTTTTTTCTTTTTTACATTGCAGTGCCTACATTTCGCAAAACCGAACAAGTAGAAGAGAAAAAAGGAAAAAAAAGAGGCACCTGTTTACTTTAGTATCCACATTACACTTGAAAATAACTGAGAAAACTTTGTAGCATGCAGATATGCATTATGCTAATATTACTGTTAAGAACAAAAGTTTATTTTGTTTACAGTATATTCTTTCTTTCCTCTTCACCTCTCCTAAGTGTGCCTCCAAACATTAATGACATGAAGTCAGGCATAATGTTTAGAGTCCCCTACAACTTTTACAAAGTCAAAAAAGTCCAATATTTCCAGGTTTTCTTGTTCTGTCATGTTTCACAAATATAATTATTGCCTTGTAATCTCACATTTATTTGTCAATTTCCGAGTTGCTGCTTTTATTCCTGTTTATATGCAGCTCCCAAATCCAGTCTCTGCCTTCTTTCCAATGTTCTGTTGGTTCTTCTAGTCAATTCTTGTGCTTTTTTTCTGTCTCAAGTATTTTCTGTTGAAACACTGAAAAAAGTTTCACTAGCATAGTCTCTCCATTGTCTTTATTAGCAGAAGAACAAGAAGCAGAATCTATTTCTGTTTCACAGCTCACTTTTGTTGGACAGATGTCTGTATTTTCTTGTTAGCATGTTCTGCATCAAGAAATTATGTTGTCACTCCAGGAAAGAATATTCTGAAGATAGCTGGGTACAGCAGTTTGAATGTCATGCCTGCTTCTCAGCATTCCTTGATTAGTGGAGTAAATTTTCTCTTCTTCTGTCTGGTGTGCAGTGATTAATTATTTTCCACAAACACTCTGCTCTCTTCCACTTTTAGTACTTTGTACTTCTGCCACATTTGTGTCAGAATTAACTCCTGCTGGTAGGTTTGCATCTTTGCTATTAAAGGTAGGTTGCATTCTCATGGCCAGGTTTGGAGCATACACGCAATATGCCCTTTCAACTAACTTGCTGTGGAATACTAGTCCAGTTATTTATTTGTGCTTTCATAAAATTAATACAATCCGTTCCGTCCAGCTTCTGTAATACAGCAGAAAACCTCAGGTTTTGGGTCTATATTAGTTTGTCGAAATGTGATTCCAGCAAACACCTAATCATTGACCCCAATTCAGTGAAAATTGCTTCCGCGATTCACTGAATTTACCAAGGGCAAAGAAGTACTTTGCCAACTACATAACTTTGCCCTTTTCTCCACTGTAGTGCTATCTCGGAGTTGGCATATATAGTTAGGGAAGTGGGATCGAAGCCTCCCACTTAGGTGGGTTCAATTTACTTAGATGTTGGTCCGTTGTGTTGCGAGGCAAGTGTTTACTTGCCCTTGGTAAATTCAGCAAATCACGGAAGTGATTTATGCTAAATAGGGGTCGATGATTTGGTGTTCGCTGAAATCACATTTCAGTGAACTAATATAGACCCTAGGTTTTCCCTGCATGCTCTGTCCTCTAATTGTATTATTTTTATGAAACATCTTTTCTTGAGCAGTCTCATATTCAGCAAGCCTTTTCTTCATTTTGACATCCAATTTTTGCAGTTTTATCACTTCATCTGAGTATCTGTGTAAAGCTTCTTCCAGTTTATCCAGACTTTTATTTGAGTTAATATACTCCATCAGTGTTTCATTTATTTTAATCGTATCTGAGTATATTTGACTTGTTTGTCCTCTAGTTTACTGGAAGTCGTGTCTTGCACCAGAGCTGGAGCTTGCACTCCTTTTTGCTGAACAGCTGAAGAATTCTTCCCAGTCAGTGTTTCTTCCACATCTTTTGTGGTTGATTATTTTCTTTCAGGTTCGCTAAATTTCTTTTTTGCTGGCATCCAGTCAATGCACTTAGTAGCCAGTTACTCAGCTTGCAGCCATCTTGGAAGTCCAACATTCCCTTTCTTGAGAAGGGGTTACAGCATTAAGATGGGTATTGGCAAGGTGTAAATGGTCTTGTGATTCAACTGCCTTGTTTTTCCTCACAATCCTGTGATCTAGTGATGAACACAGTACCGTATAAAAGCAAAATTAAATACTTAGGTGCAGTTTCAGTTATTTAGTAATGCAGCAATTAGCTTTGTAATCCATGCAGTATCAGACATTTTCTTAAAAGATATTTTATCTACATCATATTCGATTTTGATAAATGCTAAAAATGAAGTAAATTCAAGATATTGGAACTTTATATTTCAGGGTGGAGAAAATATCTTTTCTGACTCAGACAAAAAGTTAATATTGCAATTTGTTGTTAAAACTACGTAAGATCCTTTTTGGAAAATATATTCTTGAGGAACTCTTCACAGAGCTTTTTTTACTCCATATAGATTAATTAAAATTGATAAGTAAAAAAAAAGTAGATCTTGTTGGAATTGTAAAGTGGATTGGGCTCATGTAATTTTTGATTGTTCTTCCTTATATGATTACTGGGCAGTTGTACAAAATCATCAAGCTCTGTGGTCTGATAACTTTTTTCTTTACAAGAGATTTGAATTTTGTATAATATTTAGATTCTTCCGAATGTTGATAAAGCTTTGTATTCTCAAAAAAACAGAAGCAGCAAAACAAACTAAATAAATAAAAATGGTGGGAGGCAGAGTTTCACAGACACAAATCACTCGGGTGATGATAAACCAAAGGTGTATTTAATGATAAAAATCCACAAGAAAAACAAATAAAATGTGAGCGCTTTTGTTAAACAAGTGTTAACTCCAAGATGAAGTTAACACTTGTTTAACGAAAGTGCTCACATTTTATTTGTTTTTCTTGTGGATTTTTATCATTAAATACACCTTTGGTTTATCATCACCCGAGTGTTTTGTGCCTATGAAACTCTGCCTCCCACCATTTTTATTTTGTTTTATTTATAAAGCTTTGTATTCTCTTTTACGGTGTGCTGTTTAGCTATTGCTAGGAAAATTATAACAATTAGATAATTGCAACTTTCATAATTTATTACTGTATTAGAAGAAATTGGGAAAGTAAGAAATTGATTTGATAAAATTGAATTCTAGACCAAAAGTTCTAAATCTTAGGTATTGGCCTTCTGTCATGAATTTGATTTAGAAATATAAATAAGGACTTTTTTATTTTGCGTTATGAACTTGAATTTTAAAATATGAATAAAAATGACAAATAATAAGAATTGTAAAGCACATATGTATATATTGTGCATATTTGTTTTTTTTATTAATCTCATTTTTCACTGTTTAATTCCTTATTAATTTGTTAAATGAGTATTATGTTTGAGATGTGTTTTAATTTTGATTTGTATGTTTCAATGAAAATAAACTTTAAAAAAATGAATCAGAAATTTTAATACCCACTGAAAAAACAAAGGTAGTATTAGCTCTTTAGACAATTTTATGGTTGTATAGTCTACACAAGCATTTCATATTCCTTTCTAACAAAGCTAAAACAAACTTGCCATAGTTCAGTCAAATTTGTCCAAGGTAACTCCAGGCAAGCTCACTGCTGTACTCTTTGGCTGAGTCTGTCTTGGACAACCTTTAAATGCAGGTTATTAGGCACTGTCCATAAATTTTTATACCTGACTCCCTTATTTCCTGTACCCTAGTATCTCTAAGTATGTCAGCCTGTAAGTCTGTAATGTATGAAAATATCTTGAATTAACAGCATCTATGAAGATATATTTAAAAACTGCATACTGTAGTAAAATCCAAGCATAAACATCCATCTTGAACGTTCTACCTTGAATACTGTAAACAACTTTAAAAGATAATTTATGCCAGTATTTCATAGAAGAAGCAACCTGCAAATGCTGTGAAGCTTGACAGACTTCCAGTAGTAATAAGTGGAACCAAACCACCAAAAGACAGACTGAACCATCGCCAGTTTTGTGTATATAGTGTGTTATGTAACGCTAGTAGTATTCTAACCCTCCTTACGGTCTTATAGGTATTGTGATTAGTCTTCTCATTAGTAACTCATTGTTCCCTGTTAAGCCTAACTCAGAACTATCTCACACTCTACCTCACCTTCAGTATAAATGCTACTAACGTTCTTTATACCTGGTTCCTGTAGAACTCGTCATTTCACAGTTTTTACAGCCGTGTCAGGATGGGTTGGACTTAGTAAGCATGGGATAGCTAACTAGTAGGCACCTCTCATTAGCACCCAAGTAAACACAATGGACCATTGTTTCTGTTGTCATACGTAGTGTTGTTAATTTGAGTATTTTTTGGTATATGTCGCATGAATGATACTTTTCATTCCTTCTCTGTTATTAATTTGTGATTTCTCTAGTTTCCTGATGCAGACATTTTGTAGTAATTTACTTACATAAGCTCATATAGTCCTGGAGTCAGTATTAACACAGATTGCTATTTTCATTGAAAAAATAAAAAAAAAACAAAAGAGTAAAGCCACACCCCTTGTGCCATCCTTCTCACTCCCCACCTTTTGCTCCAAGTCCAACCACTTCCACACCCATTTTGTGACATAAGTGGCATGTTAGTCCCCCCTAAGGAGATAAGATACTTAGAATAGCAGTACATCTTCAGTGAGTGGTCTCTGTAAAAGTAAAGCTACCCTCCCTCCATTCCCATGGAGAATTTTATATAGTTAATTAGAAGTGTACTTAGTTTGCAAAGTAGCTTGTTCTTTGTATTTTATGGGTTTACTAATTTTATAGAATTCATAGGTGTGTACTAGGCTAATGGCCCTGGAGCCTTTTCAAGCCTAGCCAATAGGATTACCCTGGCATCGTGCCACCCGACCTTCGTTCCCAGTGCCTCTGTCGAGTAGAGCAACTGGAGTGATCCCTGGGGTGAATTTTCTATTTCCCATCCACTCATCAAGATTTCTCTTGAAGAGGGTCAGTGAGGTGCTCTGTTTGACATGTATGGGAAGTCTGTCCCATAGCATGGGCAGTCTCTGGGTTATGGACCTGTCCCTCCAGGATGTTCTGTTAATTGTGGCAATGAGGTTGAGGTCTTTGGAGCATGTGGTGTGGAGGGATTGAGATTTCTTTAGATGTAGCATTTCTAGCAGAGCTGGGTCAGACATGGTTTTGTAAGTCAAGGAGAGATCGCCTTTAAGTAGATGATATGAGACAGAGAATAGTTGGAGTTTTGTGAGTCTGTCCATATAGGACAAGTGTCTAAGGTCTAGGATCCTCTTTGTGAGGTACTTTTGTGGCCTCTCCAGTTGTTGCAGGTATCTAGTGAGGTACATACCAAATGAGGCATTGTAAGTGATGATTGGCTTAATGAGGGAAGAGTAGAGGGAGACAATTACCTCTTTCTTCTTGGATGCAAAACCAGTAGTAGTGAGATGTGCCACACAGAAGGACTTTCTGGCCACAGTGACAATGTGGTAGTCAAAAGAGAGGTTGCTGTCAACCTCTGTTCCCAGATCTCTTATAATGCCTTCTGTGTTCAGTGAACTACCATCAATGTGGTAATTCTTAGGAACTGAGTTTTTTCCAAAGGGGATGATGACACATTTTTTGGCATTGAGCTTAAGGCCATAGTTCTGACAGCAGTCGTTGGTCTCAGTGACGCCTTTCTGTAGGATGTCAACATCAATTGAGGAGTTAATAATGGCTCCCAACTTGCAATTGTCTCCAAACGTTGTCAGCCAGAACACCTTTGTGTTGGTGTGGACTTCTGAGAAGTAGATACCAAACAGTGAGGACCCAGGACCGATCCCTGTGGGACTCCACTCGTGACTGGTCAGAAGTCTGACTTGGAGTCAGTTACTTTCACACTGTGGGTTCTGTCTCTGAGCCAGTTTGCAACCCACCTAGTGATATAGGGGTTGATGCCTAGCTTAGTGAGTTATGCTGTGATTCCTGATTAGGGAATGGTGTCAAAGGCCTTGGCCCAATAAAGGTAGGCTGTATGAACCATCTTGCCTTCATCCACAGCTCTGGTGACTGACTCAAAGAAGTCGACCAAGTTGAGCAGGCATGATCTACTCTTCACAAACCAAACTGTGTGGGATCTAGAGTTTGGAGATTCCCTATATCCTTGTTTATTAGGTCCATGATGATGGATACCATAGCTTTGCATATCAGACTTGTGAGGCTAATGGGGCGATAGTTCCCAAGGTCTGTAGTCGCTCCTCCTTTGTGGAGAAGGATGACTGTAGCAGTGTGCCATTCGGTAGGGACAAAGCCTGAGGTGAGGCTGTGATTGAACAGGGCACACAGGTGAGGTGCCAGTTCACTCTGTAGTTCATGTAGAACACAGCTAGGGATATTGTCAGGTCCCAGAGAAGTTGTATTCTTGGCCTTGGACAGTGCTGTTTTAACCTATGTAGCAGTAATACTGGGTGCCTGGCAATCTACTGGTTTTATGAACTTTTTGTTGAGGCTGATAAGGGATTTTTCCAGTCTTGGGACTTCACCTTATTCTGCATCAGTTTCCTCCTTCGGTTGTAGAGTTTGTTTATGGCAGGGGACCACCAGATTGGCTTCCTTTTTTTGGAAGAGAGCGTCTTGGTTTTGTTGGGTATGGCAAGATCCATGCATTTGTGTATGTGTTAGTACAGTTCATTGGTTTATGAATCGGAAGTCATGCAACTATTCTCCATTTGCATGGGTGCTGTGTAGTTAGCCACCTCTGTTTTTAGGAGCCCAAAGTTAGCTTTGGAGAAGTTTTTCATGGTGGTTACCTTTGCAGGGGGGTGGAAGGGATGTGGATTTCCAAGGTAATTAATTTGTGGTCGGATCTAACCAGGGAGAGGAGTTGACTATTGGTGTAGAGCAATGGTCACCCATGGTACTAATGACCAGGTCAATGATGTTGCTACCTCTAGTGGGGGTAAGAATGAACTGGTCCAGGGCATTGGAATTAATGAATTCCAGGAAACATTGGGCAAGTGCATTGGTACATGAGCAATTTTCCCAGTTACTGGAGGGGTAGTTGAAGTCGCCCGGTATGATAGTGTTAGGATGGACTCTAATATTCTCCAGGGTGCTTAGGAATGTGGAGTGAGAGTCTTGGGACATGGTTGGGGACCTATAACAAGCTATGACCTGAATCACTGTCTTACCCAGTGTTAGCTGCACCTGAAGTATCTCTGATGCGTTATGTTGGGCTACCAGTCTGGAGGTGTGCGCATCCTTTATGAATATAGAAACACCACTGCCTTTGGAGCTTCAGTCCAAGTTCTGGGGCTGAAAGGTGTGGATGAGTTATAGCCTGGTAGTGCAGGGGTGCTTTCTGCTGCCTTGAACCAGGTCTCTGTTACAGCATAAATGTTGATGTTCTCCATTTTAAGGAGTGCTTCAAGGGAGTGCATTTTGAGATTTAGACTTCTAGTGTTGAGGAGCATGAACATCAGATTACATTTGTTTGTAGCTTTTACGGTGGTAATTTGGTCTTTGGAACACCACCTAAAAAAGGCACTGTATGGGGTGGCAAGAGCCTTGGCCAGTATCTGGAAGCACAGGGGTGACAGATGCAGGCCATCTCTGGCAAAGCATCGAGGTCTGTCAGTCATGTCATCCCAGGCAGACGGATACTGGATCCCCTTAGAATGACACTAGAAACTTTGCCAATTGTTGAAATCAATCATTTTCTGCTTGTACTGTGGTATCTTTCTGGGTGATGGTAGGATGCTGCTCAAGGCTAGGGTCATACCCGCTTGGGCTACATAATCCAAGAGCTCCTCCATGTCTCTTTTCATGTAGTCCAGGGAGGTATGTCTCAGGTCATTCACACACACATGTACAATGACAGAGTCATATTTGTACTTTTTGTTGAGGGGCCTGAGTGTGTGCGTTATGTGGCAGATCCTGGCACCTGACAAATAGCTGACTTTTACTTTCTCTTTATTCAACCTAGTGAGCGGGACATCAGTGTGCCTCACTATCGAGTCACAAATGACTAGTGTGGTGGGCATGCTGTTTTTCCTTGTGGGCTTTGGTTGAGTGGTACACTGTTTAGGAGAGTTATGGGTGTCATGCTTAGTGTCATGCTTAGTGTTGTGTTGTGGTGGTCGAGTGCTTTTCTGCCTTGGAGGTCTTTGCTATTTGGGTAGATTTTTATTGACAGCCTCCACGAAGGTGGTTGTGTGGTTTGTGTTTTTATGTGAAGGCAGTGCTGGTGTGTATGTGTTCCATGTGGTGTGGTGCAAGTGTTGAACTTCTTCTTATGATAAACTATTCCGGTCTTGGCTGGAGAGTGCTTGGCTTCCAATTTGGATATATAAGTGCATTTCTCGCAAGTCTGAGTGTTGGGAGGTAAGAGGAGAGGGTTGTCGATGTATATGAGGCAGTTGCTACTTTGCCTCAGGATGCCCAAGTTCACCAGGTTAATAGGAGAAGGCACAGGAAACTGATCTTTAGACATGGCTGTAGGGGTGGGCATTAATAATAAGTACTGGAGCGGTTTCCTTGTAGAACGTTTAATACTGGTAGCACATTTGTGTGCTACAATGATTGCTACAAGAAGTCTGGTATGGTAAAGTGCTAGACTAGTAAGCTAGTAAAAGTGCAGGAAAGCTTGTAACTGTTACAGTTTCCCTGCAGTGTTAAATGAATCGAAGGACAGAAAAAATGCGTAAAGATTTTGGTTTTCTAAGACTGTCTTAAGTGCTTAGCAGGGTTCCATGCATTTCAGGCATTGATCCGTTATAAACCTACACAGGAAATAAAAGGTGTACATTGGGAGTAAGGGACTACTGTTTAAAAATCTGAGTAGGTAAAGCTGAGGTAGATGGGATAAAATCTGTATAGTTTCTGTTACAGTGACCCCTTCCTTGAAGATGTCCTGTTACAATGTGTCTTTGCCAATAACTATACTGTTCTTTGCTTATGTTCATGCATGTTTCTGTATCCCATTGTTCATGGCATTTTTACCTTGGTTTTTTAGCTTCAAGAAAGAATTGATGATCTTGAAAAAGAACGGGAACTTTTGAAGGAAAATTATGAGAGACTTCAGAATAGGTAATATGTTTCGTATGCTGAAAATATTTGTTTGCTGCTTTCTTTATTCCGTATGATGTTAAAATATTTTGTCTGTTTTTCTTTTTTCACTTTAGCTATTTTTCTCCAGAGATAATTTGTATTTTGTACAGTGCTTGGAATTAATACTTATTTTCAGGTAGTTTTCATTTCTTTCTCTGTTTTAAATAACATTTATTTCATACCTCAACTGTATTTTACTAGAAAAATTCTTCATGAAATAATATGCTGTTTTAACAGAGTTGTGTTTTAATTTTCAAAAGACACCAACTATTGGCTTTGTCTTCTTTATGGCTGATTTCTTCATTTACCTTATGATTTCGACCATTATTTTGCGTTCTGTGCCCCTTGTCAGCTCTGCTTGTCTGTTAGCCCACATAATTAGACCCTGTTAAAAATTCAGCCTCTGTTAACTTTTCAGGTGGCTGGATAAAAGGAGCCTGTCTTCCACAAGTGGTGCTTGACTGGGGGTGGCATGGTTACCTTATTCCTCTTACTCTTAGTTACCTTCACATAATATGTGCTAAAGCTGCCTCAACGGCAACATGCTGTTTATGTGCATAGGCCAGGGTTGATGCTTATGTGATACTGCCTGAACAAGTGCTGCATTGCAAACTCCACTGGAATGCAGCATCGCAACAGTATAGGCCACACACACTCTTATTTATTTACCATTTATTAACTTGGAAAGTCCGACTTGGAACAAAGCCGATTTTCAGCGAAGGCCCAGGGAGAAACGCTCCAGATGCATGTCTTTGTAACAAGAGAGGAAACCGGAGCACCCGGAGGAAACTCACACGAACACAGGGAGGACATGGAGACTCCGAACAGAAGACACCCCAGCCGTGTATCAAACCGGAGAACTTCTTGCTGTGAGGTGACAATGCTACCACTGCACCACTGTGCCATCCATCTGCCAGGCTGTTTGAGAGCCCAGTTCAGTGATGGTATAGTCAAGCACTCCTGCCAGTAGGTCTACCTAGTGTGTTTATATTAGATATCAACATATTTTCATTTATGACAAATTATTTAGGTTTTTTGCAGGTCAGAATTAGTTTTGTATGTAGAACAGGGTTCCAGTACTACTTTCGCTGCAGTCATGTCTAGGACATAACTAGTAGCAGGGGAATCTTGCAGGAGCAAAGCTTCTCTAGCTTGGAAGAGCAGTAATGATTCCATTACCTGCAACTAGTCCTACCCTTCCTCCTAAACCCCAGCCACAGTGGCTGGTATTCATAGTCAGCTTGTGAAGCATTAGAAACTAACGCAAGCTGTCTTGCATGCTTTGTAAGACTGTTCTGATTCAAAGGATATCTTTGCTGCCTGGAACTGCCACTGTGCAATTTAGGCAGTGATGTTCATTGTACCACATGCTAATTTGCTAACCCATTGAAAGGTCTGTGTAGATGACCACTTCCTAAATTGCCATTTTGAGGATTGCTCATATAGAATCCATAGATGCCCAGACTATGCGAGTGTCGCTCTGGGATCCAAAAGCATAAGTGTACATGGCCTTCTTGTGGTGCATACTTGTCCTTTACAGTTGAGGGAATCTGTGCAGGGTGAAATGCTTTTATTTCATCTTGCAGAGCTAGTGGATATAGGTAGATAAGTCATGCTGAGTGTGAATGAGAGTATAAGGAGAGTATATTCATGGGGTAACTCTGTATCCGTGACATGGTAAAGGTTTATATAGCTTTAAATGCATGTAGTTATGTGAATATGTTTTAAGGTGCATACGTCTTTAAGAATGTAAATACCCATAATGCCTTTGTAGCACTTGGCATCCCTTTTGTTATGCTGCATCGTTGTGTTATTAAAGTTGCAGTACGATTTCAAATGTCTCTGTCTAGTTCTTAGGTTCATAGGCAAGTCCAAGGCTAGCTGCCCTTGCAGGCCATTTTAAGCCTAGCCAATTTCCATCAAAGGTGAGAATCAAACCCTGTAACTTATGTCTGTGACATAAAAACCTTAATCATTATGATAACCCTAAACCCCAAAAGGTTTATAGGTAACTACTATGCTAGCTACACTTGAATGCCAGTGTAAGGATAGCTAATTTCTCTTCAAAGGTGAGAATCAAACCCCAGTACCTTTTGTTTGGGAGGTAAACAAACATCTAAGCCATTACATCAACCCCCAACTCCATTGTCATTATTGGGAATACAGAACAGCATGGCTAGATAATCATAGATGTGCATTCTCACACAGTGTCAGAACCAGGATCTTTTTTGTTTAAAACAAAAGAAAAATGCCAATCAAACAGGCAAACCATGACAAATAGCTGAGAAGACATCACAGAGCTCATAAGCCATTCTTACTGAAAAGAACCACGGTATTGGGGGCAGATAATTAGAGAGGAAAGGGTAATAGAAATGGAAGAGGTTATGAATTTATTTGGACTAAAGCATAGAGATTGCACTCCCTATCAAGGATTGATATCAGAGTATAGGCTAAGAGAAAGAAATAAGATTATCCTTTTCAGAATATAGGCAAAGAGAAAGAAATAAGGTTATCCTAAGTGAAAGATCAGCACTGGTAGAGATTTTAGAAAAAAATTAGAACAGAAGCTGCTGTTAAAAAAGGCATAATTAGTAGAACATATACAATATTGCATGAGAACTATAAGAATTGATCAGAGGAGGTTAGAAAGGATTGGGAAGAGAGATTGGCTATGCAATTCACAAAGAAACAACAGGGGTATACATGTATGTCTTCCAAATATGCAACAAAGTCTAGAAGATTTAGTATCTTTGCTTGGAAGTATTTACATAAGTATTTTTATATCCCAAGTAGACTCCAAAGAATTTTAACTCATTACATGTGAGTGACATCTCCAGGTGCATCTGTAGTTAACTCCTGCTAACGCCTACAGGTGTTAAGTATTGCTTGTTCATATTTCCATCAATAATCCCAACACCATACTACTGTATGTACAAGGTTTTAAAAGACTTCAACTTAAAGCTTACACATTGGCAAACTCAGCTGCATTAATATTTGACTTCTGTCTAGTGTAGATAAAGAGATATTAAGTGTTGTTCTTATAATATTAATTTGTATAGGTATAATTTTCACGTTTCTAAATATCTCAACAACCAAGTAACACAGAACAGAACTCCTTAGCCTCTTATGAATACTATCAGCCTGGTAAATAAAATGCTGCTGGCAGTATGTGTTTGACTTGAGTGGTTGCTGAGATACTGTAAGTTGTTTACAAAATATTACAAGTGTAATACAGTGGATATAAAAAGTGTGCACACCCTTATTAAAATGCCAGGTTTTTGGGATATAAAAAAATGAGACCACAATAAATAATTTCAAAACTTTTCCCACCGTTAATTTGACCTGTACAATTCAATTGAAAAACAAACAAATCTGTTGGGGGAAAAATATGAAAAATAAAAAAAGTACAACAATCTGGTTGCATAAGTGTGCACACCCTTAAACTCATACTTTGTTGAAACACCTTTTGATTTAATTACAACATACAGTCTTCTTGAGTAGGAGTCTATCAGCATGGCACATCCTGACTTGGCAATATTTACCCACTCTTTCTTGCAAAAGCACTTCAAATCTGTCAGATTGCGAGGGCATCTCTTGTACACAGCCCTCTTCAGGTCACCCCACAGATTTTCTATTGGATTTAGGTCTGGTCTCTGGCTAGGGCACTCCAAAACTTTAATTTTCTTCTGGTGAAGCCATTCTTTTGCTGATTTAGATGTATGCTTGGAGTTATTGTCGTATTGAAAGGTGAAATTCCTCTTCATCTTCAGCTTTCTAGTAGACGCTTGAAGGTTTTGGGCCAAAAGTGACTGGAATTTGGAACTGTTCATAATTCCCTCCACCTTGACTAAAGCCTCAGTTCCAGCTGAAGAAGAGCAGCCCCAAAGCTGATACTGCCACCACCATGCTTCAAAGTGGGGATGGTGTTCTTTAGGTGACGCAAAGTGTTGCTTTTGTGCCAAACGTACCTTTTGGAATTCTGGCCAAAAGGTTCAGCCTTGGTCTCATCGGAATATAACACATTTTCTCACATGCTTTTGGGAGACGATGTATTGTTTTGCAAATATTAGCTGTGCCTGGATGTTTTCCTGTGTAAGAAAAGGCTTCTGTCTTGTAACCCTACTCAATAGCCCAGACATATGGAGAATACGGAAGATTGTTGTCACATGTAGTACACAACCAGTACTTGCCAGAAATTCCTGCAGCTCTTTCAGTGTTGCTGTAGGTCTCTTGGCAGCCTCCCTGACCAGTTTTCATCAATTTTGGAGGGACTTCCAGTTCTTTGCAACATCACTGTTGTCCCATATTTCATCCATGTTTTGATGACTGTTCACTGTGTTCCTTGGTATATCCAATACTGTGGAAATGTTTTTGTACCCTTCTCCTAACTGATACCTTTCAACAATGAGATCCCTTTGATGCTTTGTAAGCTGTCTGCGAACCATGGCTTTTGCTGTAGCAGGCAACTGAGTAAATGTCAGGAAAATCCTACTAGAACAGCTGCACTTTATTTGGGGTTAATCAGAGTTTATTTAATTGATGGCAGGTGTGTACCCAGGAAGATTGAATGTTGTAATTAAATCAAAAGGTGCTTCAACAAAGTATTAGTTTAATGGTGTGCACACTTAGGCAACCAGCTTATTGTACATTTTTTTTATTTCTTGCATTTTTCCCTTAACAGATTTGTTTGCTTTTCAGTTGAATTGTACAGGATATAGGTCACATTAAAAGTGGGAAAAGTTTTGAAATAATTTATTGTGTTCTCATTTTTTTATATCACAAAAACCTGGCATTTTAACAGGGGTGTGTTCACTTTTTATATCCACTGTAGTTACTGTGACTTAGAAAATTCAGTTTAAGACCTAGAACCTAAAGAATACGACCACTATAAAAATAGTTTGTGCTGAAGAGTTTGCCATTTATACTTCTTTCATAACTACCATGGTTCCAGAGATACAGACAATTGTTTGAAATGTGAGGACATAATTTGATTCTGACTGCCCATTAGAAGTCACAGCGCAAACTTCCTGAGCTCCATTGGAGTGAGTGAGTTAGCTCTGGTAGACAGGAAACGTTTGAGGTGTGATGGGGAATTAATAGACAACTTGGAACATATTTTCTGGAAGTGTAAGGAGTTGGCAGAAAGTTAAGATTCCCTGCAGACTGTTCTGTCAGAGATACTGAGTGAACAAATTGGTGTAACTAAGGAAATGATTTTCTTGAGTTATGATACAGAATCACAATTGTGTATGCATAGTAATCCTTGCTGAGTCTAATTATGGTGGCTGCCAAAAAAGCAATTACTAGAAAATGGAAATTTGAAGTCAAAACCAACTTTACTAAAAGTAGTGCATGTAGTAACAGAGATAAAACAACTGGAATTGGGATCTTTAGAAAAGGGTACAAGCAAATTGCGTAGGAAAAAATGGGAATAATACATGCAGATGAGGAATGGTTGATATCCTGTCCATTAGTCACAGACAAAACATCTGATGTTATGTTGTCCCCATCTCACGTTCGTTCTTGCTGCTTGGGTTCAGAGCCGATCCTTGGCTCTGACTCAGCCGTTTACTATAGCTCAAGAGCTTATACTGGCTCGAGGCTATCCCTTATCCTAACATGCCTAGCGGTAGCTACCCATATCTTATTTGCTGCTTGCAGTGACGAGATTATAGCTACTGGCTCAAGCTAGGTATTCAGTTTTTTCGTATTTTTCTGTCTACCTTTATTAGGATAGGATTATTATTCCAAAGACATGCATCTGGAGCATTTCTCTCCGGGCCTCCACTGAAAACAGGCTCTGTGGAGCCTAGTCGGACATTCCCGGTCAACAAATGTTAAATAAAAAAATAAATAAAATAAAATTAGCAGTTTACTACGTTGTCGGTGTCCATTTTAGTCCTTGTTTAGACAAAACAACCTTCTGACCTTCCTCAGCTGTTGTTTCTTGGTTGTTCTTGGCTGTCGTTTTCTTAGGCCTTGCTTTCCCCTTGAGCCTGTGTAACTTAGAGGGCTCTTCTCTTCTTTCCTCTTTTTCTGTTGGAGTAGCCGTTTAAGTTAGAGGCTCTCCTATTGGGGGAGTCACCGTTTTACTTAGAGGCTTTTCCCCTCCATCTTCTTTTCCCGTAAAAAAAAAAAAAAACAGTTATCCTTGTTTGTGGTAGTGTTTATAGTTTTTTATTGCTAGCCATTGCAGCCTTGTTTTTGCTGTTTGTGTCTTCTAGTATCCAGCATGTCCAAAGAGTCAAAACCCTCTGGCTTTAAGAAGTGCGACTCGTGCTGCCAAAAAATGTCCCTTCCGGATGGGCACATGAGTTGTGTATACTGTTTAGGGGCTGTTCACCTACAGGACTCATGCTCTATCTGTCATGCTTTCAGTGCTAGAGTCCTGCAGGCTAGAAAAAATAAACTTATTCTGCATGGCCTTTTGGAGAACCCTCAGGATCCTTTGTCTCTGGTTCCTCAGCCAGCAAAACAGTCTGACAAATCTCCCAAACCATCCTCAATGGTTCTGATTTCAGAGCAACCCAAATCTGCTGTCAGATCTTTGGCTATGTCGGTTCCCAGTGTCGGGTCCGACAAAGCTATGTCTCTGGCAGCTCCATCAGTGTCTTCAGTGCCAGTCCAGGCCCATAAAAGAACCAGGTCTCCCTCTTTGGAGCCGGTGCACTCTGCTCCACAGTCTCCTTTGTTGCAATCTGTGGCAGGCTTTCACTGATCCTCTTTTCACTCCTCTCAGTCCTCCAGCCTTTCGGATCATAATGTGGAGAGAGTGGTTAATAGGCTCTTCAAGTCACAGGCACTTGCCAAATTGCTATCGAGTCCAGCCCATAAGGAAATGGCTCCTTTGGCCCATCCAGCTTTTCTATCTATTCCTCCTCCGACTCTCTTGAGCTCGGAGCTGGAGTGCATGGACATTGTGGTGGTGGAACCATCGGCTCTGGTTACTTCTCCCTTATTGGTTCCGACTCCCACTCACATCTCTTTGATGTCTCAGTCCATTGAGGGATCTGGGAGCCGAAGCTCTCTTGTCAGCTCCAAGGGGGGGAAGTGGCATTTGTCCCTTGTCTGATCCTGCTGTCCCTCTTGGAGCTTTGGCACAGGTGAGCTCGACTCCCACATTGGCCTTGGAGCCGTCACTCTTGGTTCCCAGGAGATCTCTGGGCTCTTCGGAGCGGGACCGTGGCACCTTTGAGGTGATAAGGAGCATGCTATTCCCTGAGATTGCTCCACCCTCGGCTCCATCGGGGCCTTCTCTCTTGGTGCCTGTGCCTGACTTTGACCCTCCTCCTCCCTCCAAGTGTAGGGAACCTATGCCCTAGAACACCTCATTGGGCGACCCCACTTCCGAAATCTCCCCCAAACATTCAGAGGAGGTCCCTCAGAAGACAAAAATGTAACTGGAAGCATCTGGACTTCCCTGAGCCCATCACTTCAGATACAGACTTGGATGAATCGAAAGGGTCCCCACGGTCCCCCTCTGAGGATGTTTCTTTTTCGGACATCTTGGAAATCCTTAGACAGTGGGATGGCTGGAAGTCCCTAGCCCCTTCTGAGGATGAGTCTGTCTACCTGGACGCATTTGGTTCCCGACTCTTCACCTCTTGGGTGTCTTCTCCTTTTGACCCACTTTTATCTGTAGTGAGTCGGAAGGCATAGAGCGCTCCAGAGACCATGTAATCTGTTCCGTGGAGACCAAATAAATTTATAACTGCCCCCGAAGACAAGTCCTTTCTTTCCATAGGGGTTCCTGTTGATGATATGGTGGTGGCAGCAGCCACTAAGACGGAACTTGTGGAAACTTCATCTTTCCATCCACCGAACAAAGAGTCCCATACGATGGAAAGGTATGGGAAGCGTATGTTCTCTTCAGCGACCTTTACTCTCAGGTCACTGAATTATTTCTCACACTTCACATGACTTCAGAGGGATCTCCTAAAGGAATTGGGAGATACCCTTCAGGATCCTACAGCTGATGGAGTTGCGACAGGGCGGCTTCCCAGCTTGCGACCTTGACTTCAGTGGTTAACTCCTCCATGAGGCTCATTTCTTATGTGGCAAATGGAGCGAGTAGGGCAGCAGGTACCAGAGTTGCTTTGTAGAGACACTCCTGGATGCGCCTTTGCCAATTTGCGGAACCCTTCAAGTCCTCCTTTACCAATACCCCTTTTGATGGCTCATCCTTGTTTGGGCCTCAGGTAAAAGAGACTATCACTAGGTGTGAAAAGGATGGCAAGACTCTCTCTGCCATGGGAGTCTGGTTTTCCACTCCATCTAGACCCTACCCTAATGGTCAGAAGAGTGTGAAAATGTGGTTTTGAAAATCCCAGGGAGCTTCGCCTGACACACGTGGAGAATTTTCCCCTAGGGGCACAGGGGGAATCAATAATGGAAGATGCCGGCCTTGCAGCAGAGAGGGGTCTGCAACAGCAGGGTGACAGAGATACATTCTCTGCTAGGCCCTTCCAGCACCCCTGAATGGAGGCCCAACTGTCCGGCTCTGGAGGCATTCGGGGGCAGAATATCATTGTACCCAACAGCCTGGCAAACTTTTATGAAAGATGCATGGGTACTGTCAATAATATCCAGGGGCTACAAAATTCCCTTTTCCCAGTTAACCCCCTGAAGAACAAAACGGTCAATCCCAGACATTCCACCCAGTCTTTGGGATCAAGCAAACCTAGAAGTACAAAGGTTGCTAGAAAAAAGAGCCATGCAAGAAGTCCCCGCAGACCAAACTGAATCCCGAACTTACTCAAGGTTGTTTTTAGTTCCAAAAAAGACAGGGGACTGGAGATCCATCTTGGATCTCAGCAAGCTAAACAAATAAGTAAAAAAAAGCGAGGTTCTGGATAGTAACACTGCAGTCCATTCTTCCCTTTTTGGGTCAGGACAATTGGATGTGCTCCATTGATCTCCAGGATGCATACTACCACATAAAAATGGACAGGCGATCCTGGAGATTCCTATGCTTCCGGCTGGGGGCCAGTCATTATCAGTTTAGAGCTCTGCCCTTTGGTGTCACCACAGCCCCCAGGGTGTTCACCAAGTGTATGGCAGTGGTCACGGCTCACCTGAGACATCTAGAATTCCAGGTGTTTCCATATCTAGATGACTGGCTCCTCATTGCTACCACCGAGCATCGACTGTTCAAAGCACGGGACTACACAGTTCAAACCTGTTCCCAGGTAGGTATCACCATAAACTACGAAAAGTCTGCCTTGTTGCCTTGTCAGTGTATTACCTTGATGGGGGCAGACCTAGATACAAGAGCCATGATAGGAAAGCTGCCTCAAGACAGGGTGTCAACCATTTGTGAACAAGTTTCATTCCTCATGAAAAAAAAGAGAGTTCAGGCAAGAGAGGTATTGAAAGTCTTGGGCTCAATGGCTGCAGCAGTTACTCTAGTCCCTATGGCTCGCTTCCACATGAGAATTCTGCAGTGGCTTCTTTTTCGCCCAATGGCCGTTCCAGGATTTACCAATGTCACATATGATCTTGATCACAGAATCCTGGTGACTCAGGCCAGACCCTTTCTAGACCCCCATCCAGTAGCCACAGTGACTACGGACACCTCCCAGATAGGGTGGGGGGGGCATTAGCTGGGACAGACTGTCCAAGGAATGTGGGAGCCACATGAGTACCACTTGCACATCAGTTTTCTAGAGATGAGAACGGTGCTTCTGGCATTGCAAGCACTTCAAGACTCTCTACCTATGAGAACTATTGCAATTCAGACAGACAATATGTCAGTGGTATGGTACATCAACAAACAAGGCGGGACCAGATCTTACCCCTTGTGTCGGGAGGCCCTTCGAGTATGGCAATGGGCGATGTCTTCCCAACGTTTTCTGATTGCGACGCACATTCTCGGAAAATCCAGCTTGATAGTTGACAGGCTCAGCAGGGCTATCTTCATGCCTCTTGAGTGGTCCTTGAAGCAAGAAGTTGCGGACTTGATGTTTCGCAAATGGGGCCAGCCATGCTACGATCTTTTCACCACTCTTCTCAACAACAAATGCAGCAGCTACTTCGCCTTAGTCCCCCCACCAGGGCAGTCACCCAGGGATACAATTGTTCACGACTGGCCTCTGGGACTACTTCATGCCTTTCCACCTTTTCCTCTAAGCCCCAAGGTACTTCAGAAAGCAAAGTCACTGGGTTGCAAGTTCAAACTCATTTCTCCTTACTAGCCTCATCATATATGGTTCCCGTTTCTCTGCCATCGTCTACAAATGGAGCCTTGGATCCTGGATCCAGTTCCAGACCTCCTGATGCATCAGTTGGGCATGCTCCACCCCTCCTTCCAAACTCTCAAGCTGACAGCTTGGTTTCTCCACTTCCAGTCTTAGCCAGGCTCTCCAACATTTTCCCAGCAGTACAGCACATACTGGTGTCTTGTCACAAGCCTACTACCAGAAAGATTTATGCTAGCAAATGGAAGAGGTTCTCTTATTGGGCAAAGAAAAATGATATTGATCCCTTCACTGCTTCTGTTTTCAAGATTCTTAATTTCCTGGCCGAAATGTTCAAACGAGGGGCAGCTGCAGCTACTGTTAGGGTCCAACTGGCTGCCATCTCCAATTTTCATGTGGGAGAGTTGCACTCTAAGATCATGTCCCATAAACTGTGCAAAGCATTCTTACGAGGTACAACCCTTTTACGGCCCCCGGTAAGCGAACCCCCCCCCCCCCCCGGGGACCTAAACTTTGTTTTAGACTCTCTGGTTCTTCCACGCTTTGAACCAGCATCATCTTGTCCCATGAAATTTCTGTCTTGGAAAGCCCTCTTCTTGATTGCCATCACCTCAGCTAGATGGGTTTCTGAATTACACGCTTTATCTATTCGCCTGCCGGATCTCATCTTCCACAAAGATAGAGTTTCTCTCAGAACCAATCCCTTCTTCTTGCCAAAGGTGTGTTCAGAGTATAATTTAAATCCGTCCATCAAGCTTCCTGTATTCTTCCCCAATTATGGCAACAAGGCAGACTATAGGCTCCACTAATTGGATGTTCATAGACAATTACGCTTTTATTTACACAGGACCAAGGACTTTAGAAAATCAGATCAATTGTTTGTATCCTTTGTTGACAATAACCAAGGTTCTCCAGTTTCAAAAGTGACCTTATCAAAGTGGCTGGCAGACACAATCATCTATACCTAAGATTTGCATAACAAAAAGCTTCCAGGGGAAAGCCAGAGGACACTCAACCAGGGGTTTGGCTACCTCTGTTGCCTTCCAAGCCAAATTGCCTTTAGATTCAATCTGTACATCAGCAACACGGGCAAATGCTCTTACATTTATCACTCATTACAAAGTGGATGTGGTCTCCGGAACAGGGCATCCTTTGGTGCCACGGTACTGAAGAGTTTGCTCCAGTAGGCCACCCAAGGACCAGGTGCTGGGGACGCGGTCCCAACCAGCAAGAATGAAGGTGAGATGCGGACAACATAACATAAAAAAGTTATTTACCTAACATAACGTTCCATGTTTGTTGTCCTTCATCTTGCCTTCCTTCTTGCATCCCCCCTCCTTCCACCTTCTTGGAGGATCGAGAGGAATCCCTTCATTGGTTACACTGGCTGAGTTTCCTGTTGACGTAACAGGTTGTTGACCATACTTTGTTGTTCCTTTTTCCTTCTTAACCTTTGAATATGGATTGTTCCTTTATACACAAGTTTTTCCTTATGTGTAAGAACTTAGTAAAATTTGCATTTTACTATTATGGTCTAGTGTGAGCTATCACAAACAAAATCTGGGTAGCTACCACTAGGCATGTTGGGCTATGGGGTTAGCCTTGAGCCAGTATAAACTCTCGAGCTATAGGAAATGGCCGAGTCAGAGCCGAGGATCGTCTGCAAACCCAACCAGCAAGAAGGAAGCCAAAAACCCCTGTCTGTCCACAACATATCAAATCTGCTGGGCATTGTCAGTACTTATACAAGGTTGCTAAGGCCTGGAACTCCTTACCTGTATCCATTAGGTCAAAACCCTCCCATCTTTCAGAACCACTCTGAAAGACCTCCTAGCTAAAATCTGTCTCTGTTCTTGCACAAAACCATGATAAACTATATCCCTAAACGTGAACAAGTACCTTTTTATTCCTTATACCTTGTTATTCTTCATTTACTTCCTTCCTTCCATCAAATTCTCTTCCCTGACTTTCTCTCTAAATACAGCATAAGCCTATTTTCCCTCACTTCATGTTGCAATTCCTGTTTGTGGTAGACTAACTTACTTTTTAATATCTGTACAGTGTGTCACATTTCTGTAAATATTAAATGATTGCCAAATAACTTTTATCAATTCTTAGCCATTGTTTGTATATTACCACTAATCCGTTATTATTTAAACTGCAAATGTTTTTGTTTTATTTTTGAAGATTGTAAAATTATTGTTCTTAAAATGTTTTGGAATAATTTGGAGCTTTTTCCTCTGGGCCTCCACAAAAATGGACTTCTACCCTGTCAGACTTTCCTGGTAATCAGATGTCAGTCAGTCAGCCAATAAATAAATAAACAAATATTTTATGGTCTGAGCACAGCTGCCTAAACATGATGGCTTGCTTAAGTACCAAAACAGAATTGTTGTACCATGTTCACAATGTGTTGAAGTGTTGAAACAATAACATGAGGGATACTAACTAAATGACATGAAAGAGCCAAAATATCTGTATAGTAGTCTAACCTCAATGTGGACATTGTAAAACTTATGTCAACATTTCAGTTTTATATCATATAAACTCGTAAACAATCTCAGACATTATTACCAACTCCTTTACTGCAAAGCTTTTGACATAGTAAGTAGCTGCTGACTTGCATACATTTGAAGAAAAAGCTACCATGTAGTAGTGGGCTGAGCTATGGGAATATTTCACATACCAACCACAGTTAGCCAGCAAATCTTTGCTTGATTAAAAAAAATAAATAAATTGTTTACCAGATAATAGTCATCAGTTGCTGTCCACAGAGTTCTGGCAAGTTCCTGGGGATTGTGAATTCATGTGTACTACATTTGGTACTCACTTTACACAGTCCAATGGAGTTGATGAGGGAGTAGTCCAAACTGCTAACAAGATCCTGTCTGATACTCATGGAAGTCTTGTGTCTGATATTGTTATCTTACACAGTATTACTGGAGTAAACCTTGCACAGCTAATGCTCAGAAGACAAAGTAGAATTAATATACCTTTGCTGTAATCCACACTTGAACCAAAAAATATTATCTTGAATCTGTCATCAGAGATGACCAAAGAAGAGATTATTCTTACAAACGTATTAATGACAGATGATATTCCAACAAAGCTATACTGGCTCTTCAAACAAGCCATCCACTACACTTTAAGTTTGAGAAGGATAGAAAGTGAGAGACAGCTGGTGTTATGAAAAAAATGACAAATCGAGATCCTGCATAGTACAAACTGATGATAATGCTACTGTGAGACATAACAGGAGACTTTCCAGGTCATGCCAACTGGCTCACTGACAGAACCCACACTGTGAAAGTAGCAAACTCCAAATCCGACTTCAGACCAGTGACAAGTGGAGTACCACAGGGTTCAGTCCTGGGTCCTCTCTTGTTTGGTATCTACTTTTCTGAAGTACAGGCTATCACAGAAGGTCTTTGGCTAAGGAAGTTCGCAGATGACTGCAAACTAGGAGCCATAATCGAAACTCCTAATGATGTGGACATCCTACAAAATGGCCTCACTGAGACAGATGCCTGGTGTCAAAGCCATGGCCTCAAGCTCAGTGCCAAAAAGTGCATTATCATCCTCTTTGGTAAAAACTCTGTACCAATGAACTACAACATAGGCGGTAGTATACTTAACACAGAAAGTGTCATAAGAGACCTTGGGACACAGGTGGACAGTAGTCTCTCCTTTGATAATCACATCGCCACAGTAGTCAGGAAATCCTTCTACATGGCACACCTCATCACAAAAGGTTTCTCATCCAGAAAAAAAGAGGTCATTGTCCCCCTCTACTCATCACTCATTAGACCCATTATAGAGTACAACGCCCCTTTTGGTACGTACCTCACAAGACATCTACAACAACTGGAAAGGCCGTAGAAATACCTCACAAAGAGGATTACGGGCCTCAAACAGATGCCCTACGCAGACCGTCTCAAAAAACTCCAGCTTTACTCCGTCGCATATAGCCTACTCAGAGGTGATGTCTGCCTAACATTCAAAGTTATGGCAAACCCAGAGCTGTTGGACATGCTCCACTTAAAGAAATCCCAATCCCTTCGAGCTACATGCTCTAGGGACCTAAACCTTGTCACCACAATAAACAGAACATGCTGGAGGGATAGATACCAGTCCCAGAGACTTCCCATACTCTGGAATAAACTACCTATCTATATCAAACAAAGCTCCTCATTAGCACTCTTCAAGAAAAATCTTGATGATTGGATGGGAAATAGGAAATTCACCCCGGGGATCACCTCTGTGGCTCTGCTCGACAGTGGCACAGGAAAATAATTTTCTTGGGTGGCAAAAGCCAGGGTACCTTTTTGGCTGGGCTTGTATAGGCCCTAGGGCCGATAGCATAATACCTACCTATGAACCTATTCTTAAGGAGTCTCCATGTCAGACTTGTGCAACTGAGAGTCATACCCAGGTTTTTTGGAACCAAAGAAAACTCACAAGGTCTATAGCCAATTAAAGTGTTATTTCTTTGAAGCACCTACTGCAACCCACTGGCCAAGATAAAGGTAGAAGTCCTGAACCTAAAATTTCTTCAGAACACACAAAATCGATCTTTTATCCAGATGTTGTGAAGTCAGACAATATTGTTGTTAGCCAGACTAGTCCAGTGAGTGACGCTGGATAAAACATATAATGCTTTAACTGGTTGTGTAACTATTTTCCTCTACAGGCTCTTTCTGTTGAGAGTAACTTGAAGTGGTTGAGAAGTCTACCAGCCTGAACATGTTCATGAATGTAACCATATCCAAGGTGCAAATAAGTGACTAACTTTTCATTCTTTGAATATAAAAGCTGGTTCATACATTGCTGATGAGACTCACTTAGCTACCTCAAATACTGCTCTTAAAGAAATAACTGCCTGTCATCACAGTATGTTCAAAGTTTAAAATTCATTTCATAAGTGTTTACAGTGCATTAAAGAATATTACATATGTGTATGAAACATTAGGCCATCATAGTACCAGTTTTTAGAGTACCTCTTCTTTTTCCTCCCCAACCTATTGGTGGAGATGTGATGGCAACTCTTGACAGAATTTGGTTAACATGACAGGTGTGGGAATATTACCGTTACCCAAGAACTGTGCAATCTTGGATTTAGTATATATAATTTCGGGGTGTGGGAGTACAGGTAGGCTTAACCCCTGCAATGAGCAATGTTTTTATTTTTTTTGTTGTTGTTGATTTATTTGAATGCTACAAATGTATTTCTCTGCAAATGTGTACTGCTGTGTTGGCATATTTATTGTTGACCTTTTTTGTCTGTATTAGCAACATCAGCATTTGGATATTATGTACATAGAGAGAGAGAGAGAGAGATGTATTGTAGGTCATAGCTCACATACCTTTAAGAATGTAGACATTCATAATACTTTTAGAATGTGATGTGCCAGTTGAGAACAAGCTGTGAGAACAAGCTGTTGAGGTGGTTGCCTCCTTTCGCACTACTGCTATTTTGTGAGCTCAGTTTGCATTATAACTTTGAATATCTGTGTGATGCCCCACCTCTGGGCTATAATCAAGGAGCCTCAATCCTCACCACTGGCACCAGTGGGGGACGTTCACTGGGAGGATGACAGGTATATACACTATCTCCAGATGCAGCTCTCTGTATCAGACACATTCAAGCACAATTCCCCTTAAGGGCACACAGGGAACACAGTCAGTCCGGAACTGTTTTCTCCCTCTTTTTTGAGATCCCCAATAAGACTCCCCACTGGCACAGCTATAGAGTTGAGATCTCAGCTGAGTGTCCAAGCCAAGATCTCCAGTACCCTGTCTGTCCAAACAGTGCGTCATGTCCCTGCCCAAGTAGGTAACACACCCACACACACTCCCACACACACTTTGAGATTTGATGTATGCACAAACACGTCTGGGAAAGGCTGGCACAGATTTACTAGCTATTCCCCCTTCTGGCCAGACTAAAAGGTAGTTATGGCTGCTACCAGACACTCCTGCCAGCTACCTTAAGGCTCTTCCAGGGGTACCCAATATGCTGACTGAAATTAATATTAATACAAATGGTAGTATGACCAAGAGCAAGGATAGTAGGAGTGGCCCCACACAGTGTCACCAAATAAATATGCAAAAAATATCTCTACAAAGATCATCCACAATGAAAGGCGTAAATATATTTAATAATAAATAATAAAAGAACAAAAAAATACTAAGTAAATATTCACAGTGACATCAGAGTTCAAAATCATAGGAAATATTTAAAATAACATTGAAGAACAGACCCAGACAAATAAAGAAAACGTAACTAAACTAAGCTTCACTATATTCCTGACTGAATCTAAGAGAATTACTATTCTCTGCTTACTTAATAGAGCAAGACAGATGATGTGGTGAATGGTCCTTCTTGTTGTCAGGCACAAGACAGAATACAGAACTCTCTTTTTCACTAAGAGACTCCTCAAAATAATATAATAGGTAAAATATTACTTCTGGGATAGCTTGCAGAATGACATTACTTTTGGTCATCTGACTTCTAGTTTCCATGCAAACCCCCCATTGCTATAAGCTGGCAGGATTTAGCACCTACCTGTAAAAATACACATACAAGGGCTTTTCCTCAGATCTGTGGCAGGAGCTAGAAGTCATAAAACAATTGCATACCTCCATGCTTGTAGTAATTAGTTCACCCCAAAGACAATGCAGATAGCTTCCTGGTACAGACTGTGTGTCTGGCTGCTGTGTGTCTGGCTGCATTGAAACCTGTGAGATAGCATCTTTATGGCCTAGCCAGTAAAGTGATTTAATTTCAGATATATTTTAAAGTTTGCTGGACTGAGGTTAACCTCCTGTCTGCCAATTTCCTCTGTTAAAACTTATACATTTAAACAGTTACAATACTGCATGTACATTTCTATTCTCTGTAGTAGGGCACACCGTGGAAACATTTCAAACACAAGCACTTTACAAAGAGTTTTTCAACATAAACATCTGTACAAATCACTTTGATATACACATAACATAGTTCTAATACATTTGTAATACAGGCATCTTGTATAAATCAGTTTGATTTTCACAAATGACATATAATTATTTACAAAATTCCAGCTAGCTGTGCTGGCAGTACCTCCTGTCATTACAATCGATATCTAGAACCATTATTAGTAGCACAGAGCAGCATGACTAGATAACCATAGGTATGCATCATGACAATCCTGGTTGTTTCCAGTATTGTGCAAACATCAGCTACAGCCAGAAACAATGCAGAGGCTGTCCAGGTGGGTGTTTGCAAAAGCTGATGTTTGAATAGAGAAAAAAATCAGGCAGAGACTGTCCAAAGTGGGTGTTTGCACAGCCTGATGTTTGAAAGGGGAAAGGAATACTGATATGACTGCTGGTTGACAGAAAGAATGAAGTCAGAACAGGCTCATACTACTTCCATTAATCCTCCAAAAAAAAAAAAAAAATATATATATATATATTCTAAGTCCAAGAGAGAGAGGAGGAACATTAATGTTGCAGAAGATAATGAACTCTCTAAAGATATCTTATGTGTTTACCAATAAGTGCAATGTATGCATTAGTTTGTGTCTGGGTAAAAAACTATGTGATCAGTGTAACTTTACAGCTTCTTAATATGTACGTACTTAATAAGCACCAGGGCATCTGGAGTTGTGGTACATGAGCGAATAAGGTAGACTGTGATGGTAGATAAAATAGTCTGTGTACCATGCAGTGGAAATATGTACAATGGAAAGGTGGGCAACTTCACCTCAGATGTTCTCATTTATGTCAGTTTGTCTGTATTGGAAGGTGTCTTCATCTCAAACAAGAATAAAAATGCTTTTTCTTTCCTTGAACAAAATTATTGAGACTCATAGTGAGTAGTCCATCAATCCATAGTGTCCAGCTGTTACAGCTGTACCCTGCCAGATATACATTTGTGGTGTTTCTAGTTAAGTTAGTGCAAGCAGTTTTAGATAACATTTTCTAACGTTTCTTCATTATGAATTCTGCTGCTTCCATTAGCCTGTTATAGTATAGCATATCCTTATTTTTTAAACCTGTGACCTTTTACCTCACCCCTTCTGTCTCTCTTTACCACTTTTCCATGGTAACCATTTAAAATGTTGGGACTCAAAATGCTGGGTTCCAAAATGTGGGTACTAAAAGACCAAAAACCTACGCTTTCATTTACAAAGTCCAAGATGGCCATTTCTCAGAACATTCCCTTTTGTACAAGGTATGGTGACCTTAGAGTTGGTATTTATATGAGTTCAGGTGGTGTGGGCAACTTCTTCCCATATTGGACATGCAGGGAGTATTTGCTGTGTTGCAAAAAAGAAGTTTTAAAGAGAAGAACCATGTTTGATATTCATTCTTCACTTGTATTTTTGGTCTTTTTTCCCATTGTTTTAGGACTCTGCATTGTGAGTATTTCAGTATGGAGCTGTTTTTATTCATATTCCATAAACATCAACATGATCGATGTGAACTGGCCATTTCAGGGTCTTGTATGGACAATCCTGGAGTGGGCCATCAGCTTGATGCTACTTCCTTGAGATGAATCATTGGTGTTTTTGTCTTCTAATGATACCCATGGTTTCATATTTCCATCAGGGGCAGGTACTTGAGACCCATCATCTTGTAACCCATCTTACAGCACAGTATAATAATTCAAAGTCAGTCTGCAACAAGAATAGGATTATCTCTGATCTGTTGTAAGACCTTACTTTTATCACCAAGACATGGCCTGATGACAACTTTGGCTTTTATTTTGCCTCAGCCATTTTACCACGTTTCTGGGTGATTCAGTGCCCCAAGAAGGCTAAGATTGACGATGGGGTTGCTCTTTGTGGTGGCAGTGGACTGTGGGTAATTTGAGTTGCCTGTAGGGAAAACTCCTTTGGACAAGTCTTTGTTATTGCAGGAGCAAACTATTGGATCATGTTTAAACTATCCATCTGTTGCTCTGACATCTCTTATTACTTAAAAAAAACCTGCTTTCCTCAACCTTTTTTTTCCCTTTAACTTTTCTTATTATTATTAGCTATGGATAAAAATTTAAAAAATGTTCTACATGTGGACACAAAACTTCCCAACAAGATAGCCATGAATTATGCATGATTTGCCTGAGGCCTGAACATTTACAAAGGATTTGCACCTAGTTCTTTAGCTGGGAATTAGTGCACATGATTAAGGCTGTAAGCTGTTCAGAAACTACTTACTGTAACTCAAGGTTTCAATCCCTCAGCCTCCATTTAAAGGTTTACCTCACAGACACAAGGTACAGGTTTAGGCTTTGATTCTCACATTTGAAAGGGAAATTAGCTAGGCTTAAAATGGTCACTAAAATAGCTAGCCTAGTAGTTCCCTATGAACCTGTGAAATTAATTATCAAAGGTTTGCTCCCTGCAGAATCATCCGATAAGTTAGAAAAAAGTAAAGACTAAGACAAGTAAAAGGAACCTAAAAATCTTACAGCTAATGCAGCAGGTCCATCTTGTACTCCTAAGGCAATAAGTAAAGAATCTTCTCTTCTCTCTGTTTGGCACCAACATACAAGTCTTAAGTCTTGGAGACTCTAGTGATTAGGGAAAAATCTCCTTCAAGGCTTTCAACCAAGCATTCCTCTGAGTGAGAGATGTAGTTCATTTTGACCTCCAAACCACCTTTTTCTACTTCTTTTAAGCCTGTGTACTCACACCAAAACACCACAGAAGCAGATTGGGAGCAGAGCCCATGATGATAGCATTTTTGAAGATGCAGCTAATTCTATCATACCAGCCCCCACTGTTTCTAGAGCAGATTGGGTTGTGCCTCTATTACTACTTTTAGCTCTTTCCCCAGTGCCAATGCTTGCTCTGGTAGCCCTGAAAGAGATTGATTGGCACTGACACGTGTTCGTTCTTTGGTGTCATGCATCTGACATACTCTTGTCTGACATTATAGATGTCAAGTGAATCCCGGACCACAGTTTTCTACATTGAGATATCAGCTCTGTCTTTGGTAACAACATATTTGGAACTGTTCTCTCTGTTAATGTTCTTGGTGTTTGAGCCATATATGAAAGTTAACTGGTGACCCAGATAGTAAAATTGTACAGCTGGACCTTTACTCTGCTTCTTTAGCAGATGTGCCACAATTTTGTTTTCTTGTATGACAGATTCCTGTTACTCTATCAAAGGTGAAGTTGGCTTCTATTTTGAATTTCCTTCCTGGATGCCAAAATACTACCCTAGTATCACATAAATTGTGCAAGGCCTTTCTAGGAGGAGTATTTTTTTCTCCACCCACCAATAAAAACTCCTACATTTTCATGAGACTTCAGTATAGTCCTAGAAGCTCTGACAAAACCTTTTGAACCAGCTTTTTTGTAGAGCTAATATTTTTGTCATAGAAAACCATTTCTTGGCTGCAGCTACCTCAGCTAAACAAACTTCAGAACTTCCATGCCTTGTCATGTACTTCTCCATATCTAATTGTTCATAAGGACAGAGTTACATTGAGAACCAGCCCAATATTTATTCCAAAGATAGCATCAGAATCTAATCTTGAGCACCCTATAAATCTCCAGTGTTCTTCCCAAATCATTCCAACATATGTAAATATTTGAGACATACCTTAGATGTCAACAGAAAGTTCCGTTTCTACCTTCATAGAACAAAGGCTTTAGGAAAGATGTTCAGCAGTTTGTTTCCTTTGTCTCTTACAGACTGGGTATGAAATTCTGTAAACAGGCTCTGTCCATATGGCTGAGTGTATTACTTTTGCTTGTACCACCAACAAGAAAGCATTGCCTACAAAGGTGAAAGCTAATTACACACTCCATCCCCCTCAAATTTGCCATTTATCCTCTTAGAAGATGCAAAACACTTAGGTGTTATCATATTTCAATTACTCCCAGTTTGTTCGACTATAGGTCAGCAATCTTGGTCTGAAGAGAGGAACAACCAGAAAGATAGCATGGGAAATTTAAGCTTGAGGCTTGGAACACTAGTTAATGGTCTGATTGGATATGACAAGCGGCTCAGTACCCTTCAGTCACATTGGACAGACTTGAATAAAAGGATCCTGCATGATAGTAAATACATAACTTCCATTTTCTCCTCATCTGCCATCAACCAGACTGTGTAAGAAAATTCCTACAAGAGGTCACAAGTTTCCTTATTGACTCAGTTCATCATCAGCCCCCTTTTTCCAATTTTTCTACATGGGGTCGGGGTATCGTGTTAACTGTCGCCACCTCTCTCAGTTCAGTGCCACACTCCTGCCTTCTTCAGTACTCATGCCTGACTATCGCAGATCTTCTTTCACACAATCCATCCACCTCTTTGCTAGATGTCCTTGCTTCCTCTTATCTTCTTCCTGTCTGTCCCAAATCTTCCTCACCAGATTGTCTTCTGCTTTTCTACACATGTGCCCAAACCACCGTAATCTGTTCTGTTTGATCTTTTCTGCAATTGGAGCTACTTTGGCTTCTGCTCTTATGTCCTCATTTCTTCATCTGTTCCACAGTCCACAGTGTGCATCCGATCACCTTTCTCAGGCACTTCATTTCCATCACCTCTAGCTTCTTCAACTGTTCTGCCTTTACTGCCCAGGTTTCTGTACCATACAGTAGTATTGGTTGCACCACTGTCTTGTACACGTTACTTTTCAGCTTCTTTGGCATTCTTCTGTCATAAACTACACCTGATACTCTGTGACAGCTGGCTGCAGCCCCTCTGATTCTAGCTTTGACCTCTTCATTCAGACTACCCTTCTCCTCCACCACCCCTCCCAGATACTTGAAGCTGTTTACCTGTTCCACTGTCTTCCCTTCTATCTCTATTCTCAGCTTCTTCTGATTTTCTCAATTTACTGCCATTACCACCATTTTTATCTGTGCTTAGTTTCATCCCATGTGCCTTCAGATTTGCATTCCATTCTCCTATCCTTTGCTGAAGTTCTAGCTCAGAGTCTGCCTGTACTGCCACATCATCTGCATGCAGCAGCTTTGTTGATCCATCCCCTCCAACCTGTTTGCTAATGTAGTCCATCACCAGTATGAACAGCAGTGAGCTCAGAGCTGAACCCCGATGTGCACCCACTCCACTGGGAACCCCTCTGTGAGGCTGAACACTATTCGTACTTCAGTCATTGGGTCCTTATACATAGCCTGCAGTAATTCTACCAATGTTTCTGGGACTTCAGACCACCACAGTACTGCGCAGATCAGCTCTCTTGGGATCTTGTCATATGCTTTCTCAAAGTCTAGGAATGCCTAGTTGGACTGTCTCCTCATCTCTAGCTTCTTTTCAAGTATCTGTCTCAGTGCAAACATCGGGTCAGTTGTGCTGCATCCTGATCTGAATCCAAACTGCTCATCTTCCATATTACTTTCTACTACTCTGCATATCCATTTATCAATCACTCTCACCAGAACTTTCATGCAGTGTGATAGGAGTTTGATTCCTCTGTACTGCACACAGTTGTGGATGTCCTCTTTGTTCTTATACACTGGCACAAGTATGCTTATTCTCCAATCATCTGGGATACGCCTTTTTCTTTACACTGCTATTAGTACCCTCAGGAGCCATTTCTCCCCTATCTCACCCAGCATCTTTATCATATCTGCTGTGATCTCATCTGGGCCTGCTGCTTTCCCTGACTTCATCTTCCTTAGTGCTGTTCTTACTTCTTCTATGGTGGACTCCTCTTCTTTTCTCATTGTAGGCTGTTTCTGGGGCAGTACAGCTTCTGTGGGGTTTTCTTCATTCAGAAGCTGCTGGGAAGTACTCCTTCTATGTGCCTTTGATGTCCTCCAGACTGGTGAGCAGGTTGTTGCTGGCATCCCTTATGAAGGGTGTCTGTCTTCTTTATCTTTCTGTCTTTGCCTTGCAACCTGATATAGTTTCTTTGTGCCCCTTACTGAGTCACTTTCCAGAAGTTGGTACAGTGCCTCTGATGCCCTATTATTTGCTATTGCAACTTCCTTCTTAGCTACTTTGTTACCCAACCAGTAGTCCTTCCCAGCCTGGTCAGTCTTTTCTATTTCCCACTTCTTCCTGCACTTCTTCTTTCTTTTGATGACTTTCTGGACTTCTGCATTCCACCACCAGCTTTCCTTATGTACCTGGCTCGGCCACATATCTTTTCTGTAGTCCTAACACATGCTGCTTTTAGGTGCTGCCATTCTTCTTCAACTCTACCTATTTCCTCCTCTTCTTGGAGTGCTAGAGCCCTGAGTAATTCCTTGAACTGTTGTGCTTTCTCTCCAGTCAACTTCCAGGTCTTCAGCCTGGTCTCTGTTGACCTTAGAGCCTTCTCTGACCACTGCTTGCAGCTGATTGTGGCAACTAGTGGTTTATGCTGTGGGCTGACTGTTTCATTGGGGGATGACTTTGCAATCATGGATTCTACCCCAGTGCCTTTTCCATACTAGGTGGATGTCTACCTGAGTTGCATGTTGACTACTCTTGTATGTGATCTTGTGAATGTCTGTCTTTCTGAACCATGTGTTGGCTTACTTTGCTACCCAACCAGTAGTCCTTCCCAGCCTGGTCAGTCTTTTCTATTTCCCACTTCTTCCTGCACTTCTTCTTTCTTTTGATGACTTCCTGGACTTCTGCATTCCACCACCAGCTTTCCTTATGTACCTGGCTCGGCCACATATCTTTTCTGTAGTCCTAACACATGCTGCTTTTAGGTGCTGCCATTCTTCTTCAACTCTACCTATTTCCTCCTCTTCTTGGAGTGATAGAGCCCTGAGTAATTCCTTGAACTGTTGTGCTTTCTCTCCAGTCAACTTCCAGGTCTTCAGCCTGGTCTCTGTTGACCTTAGAGCCTTCTCTGACCACTGCTTGCAGCTGATTGTGGCAACTAGTGGTTTATGCTGTGGGCTGACTGTCTCACTGGGGGATGACTTTGCAATCATGGATTCTACCCCAGTGCCTTTTCCATACTAGGTCGATGTCTACCTGAGTTGCATGTTGACTACTCTTGTATGTGATCTTGTGAACGTCTGTCTTTCTGAACCATGTGTTGGCTACTATCAAGCCATTTGCCAGACAAAAGTCTAGAATGGCTTCTTCTTTATTCCTGTTATGTGGACCCAACCAGTCCTCATATCCTGTTCTGTCTGTCCCGATATGTGCATTCAAGTCACCCATTATCAACACCAATTCATGTTGTACTGCTTTATCTAGTAGGTCCTGCAACTGCTGTCTGAATGCACTCTTTTCCTCAGTATCACAAACCTGCTGTGGGGCATAGGCTGAGATTAAGAATACTGCCCTGTCATTACACTGGAGTCTGACTATGAGTCTGTCATTAATTCTGATGATATCCCTTAATGCCTTCTGAAGCCTCTCTCTCACCACAATTCCTACACCATTTCTAGCCTGCCCTCCACCTGAGTAGTAGACTCTGGATTCCAAGCCAATTTGCTTTGCTGCACTGCCCTTCCATCTCATTTCTTGGATACATAGCATGTCCAGCCTCCTCTGTATCATCATGTCATCCACTTCCAACATGCACCCTGTCAGTGAACCTGCATTAAGTGTAGCAATTCTCAGTTCATGTTTGGCAGGTTGGTTGGTTTTACGTCCAGCTTTTGCTCAACAGAGCTATCCCAGGTAACCCAGGCTGGGCAACTAGACACCGGCCAGCCAGTAGCTTATTGACCCAGTGCTGATGGGCTTTATGGCAGGCACACACTGGCCAATAGGGGCACATATATCTTTCCCACCATTAGCAAGGCTCCCTGGAGTGGATCAGAGTAGGCCGGGTCCTCAACCCACTTATCATCGGTAACTACCCATGCCCATTTTTGGCGACATTAGTCAACATGACAGAATCACCTAGAGCCATATTTTACACTGTCGAGTGGCTTGCCATGCCATGGCACACAGTCTGTGATATGTGTTCTCCTGTTTTGAGGATACTGCTCACCACAGTAGATACCCAAAGCGGTTGGTCTGTACAACTCTTCCCCCTATAGGGCACCATGTAGAGTCTGTGCTGCTGCCCACAGCTCCATTCATTGGTGAGTTTGAGATGGAAACACACAGCATGTTTTTCGGACATGGGAGAAACCCTACGGAGACACAGGGAGAACTTGCAAACTCCAAACATTGGTCAGAGGTCAGGATCGAACCTTGTGCATGGGAGGTGAAGACCTTAACCGCTAAGCCATCTGGTCTCTCAGTTGTTGTGCCTGGTGACTTCCTGTCTAGGTTGATGATGACTTGGTGACACTTGCCAAAGAATGTAACTGTGTTATGAAAGACTTTTTGTTTGCTTAGGTCATGATCTTCAGCACATAGATTAGGCCATACTCTGCACTTGACCTTTCTATTGGACGTGAAGACACTAGTCTTGGTCATGGAATGAGTCTTTTGGTCTGACCATTTCATTGTTTGTTTCCACCTCAAGCTTCCACACTATAGTCCATCTGATCTTGAACTGATGGTAATTAATTCTAATAGTCACATTAATTCAGTACTTTTTTCTTCAGTGTTCCCTCAGTTCATTGCAGAGCATGGTGCTGACTTTCTGGATGCTGTGGTCACTGATTATAATAGGTCCCGCTCCATGACACTAGACTGTCCAACCCCAGGTCATGTGTGCCCACTGCTAGGAGACAGAAGTCCTGGGAAGATCACAATCTCCATCTCCTTTGCCAAGAAGAGCAAAGTTTGAGATATCATTGGCACCATGCTACTTACCAGGCTGTGATTTCTCATAAGAAGGCAGCATTGCTGTCCAGAGAGATCTCAACAGCAGCAAACTGACTAGCTGCTGTCTTTCAAGAGGTGGAGAGGTTCTTCAGTCCAATATGCCTCACCAGTAAAGAGCTTTATCTGCCTCTGAATGTAAGACTGGTAATTTTTTTATTTTTTGTTGATAGCATTGTTACTGTTGCATGTGCCGTACCTCTACCTCTCCCCATGGGTATTAACACAGGCTCAGTCATCCCATACCCTTTTGCTTGGATGGTGTTTAACATTCCTGTTTATGATGAGCCCATGGCTGTTATCATAAGTTTGGATCTGACAACACCTGGATCTTTGCTCATTGCCAATTTTGATGTTCTTGGATAAGTGATATTTCTCATCTTAGCTTTCTCATTGAGACTCAAGATTTTTCATTTGCCTTGAAAAAGGCCTGTTTTCATCCCTTCTGTCAAGAAACTTTCTCTGGACCATAGTGCCCAATCTCTAGGCTTTTTTTTATTTTGGAAAGGTTATTGAGAATGCTGTTTACAGGCAATTTCTCATATTACAGTCACTGGGATCATGGACCTGTTTCAGTCTGGGTTTTATATTCGCCATACTACTTAGACTGCTCTTGTCCAAGAAGTTAATGATTGTCTGATGACTAGAGACTAGCTGTACTAATTTGCACTGGTCCTCCAGATCTCTCAGCAACATTTGGTGCCATTGATCTTGACTTTTTGACTGAGTGTTTACACTGTTACTGTGGTATCTCCTATACAATGCTGCAGTTGATCATATCTTTTCTCTCTGGCCATTTTTAAAAGGTTTGGTCTGAAATTAATTCCTCTTCCTATTGTCTGAGTGCAGAGTACCACATTGTCCCATCATCAACAGTCTGTGGTTCAAGGGTTATGTATTTCCATTAGGAGATATTGTAAAGGAGAAGGTTCTTGCATGCCACAGTTATGGTGACACTCAAGTCTATTCTCTCCTCCTCACAGGTTGCTATGATTAGTGTGTATTCCCTGGCTGATGATCAGTCTTGCCTTATCCATAATCAGTTGTAATCCAGCACCTCTAAAACTGAGGCTGTATCAGTTGTTGCTACCTTCAGAGATTCCTGCACCCCCATTCTTCCCAATTTTATCTTATTTGGTGATAATAAGCTTGAGTGCATTGGCAAGGCATGCAATTTAGATGTTATTCTTGATTGTAAACTGTCAGTTGTAGTTGCAAACTACATAGGAAAAAAAATGAGAATTGTGGGACCAATACATACAAGGGAGGAATGAGGTTTAAAAGGTGGCAGGAGTTAAATGAGCTATGTAATGTTTGAGTGAGAAAATTTTGCTAGATTATAAGTGATGTATAATGTTTGCAACTGTGAGTGTGTCAGTATGTTTTGTGATGTAAAATGCTTGTGACTAGGATTGTGTCTGTGTAGTTTATATAAATGTATGATTGCCTTCTGGATCAAGTGTCATTTGTTGTAAAATCATCTTGTGCCATATGCAAACTTCTCATGGATTAAACACCTGTCATCGCAGACTGACTCTCTTGTTGGTCATTAATGTTGTAGTCTCCTGTAGACTGGACTGTAATAATGCCCTGTACTTGGGACTACTTAACACCAAACTTGACTGTTTACAGCTTGTGCAGAACTTTGCTGCCAGGCTGCAGTCTGGTGCGTCTCTTCACTAGTATATTACATACATCTATTTTGCTCAGCCTGCATGAGCTTCCAATCTGCTATATAATCATTTATAAGGTTGTGATGGCTTATCTCTCTCTGTCTGTTTATGACTTGGGTCCTCCTTACCTGAAAGAACTGATTGTGCCATATTACCTGTACTGGGTCTTGAGTTATGCCTACCAGACTCTCCTGGTTATTCCACAGGTGAGCCTTGATACTTCTGGTTGGTACCCTGAAGCCTTTATTCAGCTGTTATGTCTTGTGCAGGATATAACCCATATAGCTTACGCTACTGCAGGAGTGATCATTCAAGCATCTACTGTTATAAGTGTACTTCCATAACTGTAATTTCCCATTTCATTTGCTTTTCAAGCTCCTCTACTGCAGTTCTTTCTACCTGAGTGGCTTCAGAAGTGTTCATGTTTGGCCAGCTTTGAAGAGCACTGAAAAGTTATGTATTCAATATCGTCTTTGACAAGGTGGGATGGCTTTACTATTTTAAGTAAGTTCTGGACTGAAAGTCTGTACTGAATCTGTGTACTAATTATTTTTATTTGTTTTATATGCATCTTAATTCCTGTCAGCCATTGCTAAAGTTCGTGGCAACCTAAAACTATCGCGTTTCCACTTACCCATGATGCACCAACCCTAAATTACATTAGATCTCCTTTGCTGCTTTATGTGAAAGACATGGTTCTCCTCACCTCTCGAGCACTTAAAAGATAAGTCTGTTGTTTTTTATTTAAATGTTTATCTTGTCCCTTACCCTGTTGCTAACTCTGCGACTTTGTAAAACCATTTATTCTCTGGTCTCTCTCCTTCAAATGAGAGTATTCAGTCAAATATTTTTCTTGTGAAATATCTTTAAAATAAGAGCGATTATCTACACTTAATATAATTTTACCTATTTTTTTTTTTACCTATTTTTGCTGGTATTCCTTTATTGTTTTCTAAAAAAAAAAAAAGTCTGGTTCTTTTAGTTTTGCTAATTTTCTGATTTATGGTTACTGTTGGTTGTTTTACTATTGCAGAAAAAGGACCTGTAAGTTTTAAAAAAAAAATAAAAATGTGTTAAGGATGGGCACTAATTTCTCCTTTTGATACTTATACATTGTTTCTTGATTTAGACCACTACTTTTACAGGAAGTCTGTGATAGTTACTGTGGCTTTAACCACAGGGCTTTAGTTAAAAAAAAAAAAAAAAAAACAATTGACTTGCCATCCACTTCATCCTCTTGGTCTCGGACTAATCTTGAAAGAGATCTAAATTGGATCCGACCTCGCCCTTGGATCCTAAATATAGCGAAAGATCTAGGCTGGAGCCAACCTCACCCTCAGATACAAAACAAAAAAGAGAAAAATCATGGATTCAGCATTCTCATATCTGATTAAAAAAAAATACTGGATCTGACTATTTTCAGCGTTTACAGGGCCCTTGGATCCAGACAATCTAACTCTGCCTTCTTGGATCTGAAGATTGCTTTTCTTCTAATTCAGGGAATGTCCTAAGTACTCTGATTCTGTCCGATCTGAAGAACTGTTGGGTCCGAAGCTTGCTTGTCAGATGCAAGGTGTTGGAGGTGGCCATGAAGTTGTCAGAGCCGTCTCTGCACATAGGAGCCTCAGCTTTTTTTTTTTTTACCTCAACCCTGGCTTTTCGCCCTAGGGGATTGTTTTTGAAGTGAAGAGGGACAACAATCCAATAGTTCGTTCTTTCAGACCTGAGATATTCTCTTAATCCTGGGCAATCTTTCTTCGTAACTGTGAAGACTAATTTGCTTGTCAGAACAGAACAGAGGGGGTTCCCTCCCCCCGTTTCTTCTCTAATGTCTCTACATTGTTTGACATAGGGACAGCCAGTATGACAACCCCAGACTTTCCAACAGGGTATTTCTATTTTTTCCAGTACCTCCCCAGACCATTCCACTGAGGAGGTTCCTAGGAAGAAGAAATGTAAGAGGAAACACTTGGGCTCTCTAGAACAGTTAGTGATGCATGATATGAACTGTAACAAAGGTAAAAGGTACCCATGACCACATCCTGAAGATGTCTCCTTTCGAGACATTATTGACATTCTAAAACAGAGAAATAGTTGCATGCCCAGTAACCCTTCATTCACGAAGTCTGTGTTCCGAGTGGCTTTCAGTCCTGGCCCATTTACTTCTTGGGTGACTCCGCTGATGAGCTTATTGACTTGGTCTCTCAGCAGATGTAGGGATCCTGACTCAGTTGAGCCCATACCTAAGAGACCATACAGGATTATAGCACCTCTTTAGATTAAACAGGTTTTTGGTGCAAAGTGATACCCATTGATGCCATGGTCGTGGCAGCCACCAAAAAGGAACTTTCTAACAGATTTCCACTGTTCATCCCTCTAACAAGTAGTCTAGAGTGATGGACAGACTTGGGAAGCATGTTTATGCTTCAGCAATCTTCACTTTAAGGTTGTAAAATTATTTGGCACATTTTACAACTTTTCAGAGGGATTTGATTAAGGAACTATCAGACCCCCCCCCCCCTCTCAGAATTTGTTTCTGCAAAAGTCCAATCATCCATAGCTTCTCAGATGGCTATCCATCAATCTGTTTCAAATTCCTTCATGAGGCTTATTCTGCATATAGCCGAAGGAACCTCAGAAGTGGTGAGTTCTAATTTTTCCATGTGGAGACATACCTGGATGCACTTAATTGATTTTTGCTGACCCCTTCAAGTCTTCGTTTGTCAGTTCTCCCTTTGATGGCACGTTCTTGTTTCCTTCCAAAGTAAAGGATACTTTATCCCGGTGTGAGAAGATGGAAAAACCCTGAATGCCATAGGCATATGTTTTTTCTTCCATCCCACAAATGTCTATTTTTAGGAATCTATGGGGTCATCAGAAGTTGTGGTTCAGGAAATCCCAAGGTCCCTTGCAGGACACTTAGAGGAAACTTCCCAGGGGCAGAAGGTGGAACTCCAATAGACAACACCTGTGTGGTAGAGGTAGCCCGCAAACCGGGGATCCAGAGATTTTTTCTTTGACAGACCTTATAAGTGCCCCTATTAGGTGTACCAATTACCCACCTCTGGAGGCAAACAAAGGTTGATTACCCCTACACCAAAAAGCTGGGCTAGACCTAACAGAATGTTCTTGGGTGCAGAACATATTTTCCAGAGGTTATATTATACCCCTTTTTCCTTTCCACTTCCAGTCATTAAAAAAATAAAATAAATAATTTGCAGTGTTCTAACCTGTCAGAGGGAAGAAGCAGCAATATCAATAAGAAGCTGCTAGAAAACAAGTCATCCAAGAGGTCCCATTGGAGCCTACTCAAGTTTCAGTGCTAAAGAAAACAGGGGGCTGGAGACCAATTATGGATCTCAGCAACTTGAACAGTCAGTTTGGCACCAAAGTTTGGATGACCATGGTTCAGTCCCTTCCCCCTTTTTTCTTTTCTGGGCAAGGTCTACTAGATGAGCTCTATAGATCTTTAGGATACATACTATCACATAAAGATAAACAGACAAACCAGAAGGTATTTACGCTTTTGGCTGGGAACCAGTCACTACCAGTTCAGTCCTCTGAGCTTTAGTCTCACCACAGTCCCCAGAGTGTTCACCATATGCATGGCAGTAGTAGCATCTCACCTGAGACTCTAAGGTTTCTGGGTGTTTCCGAACCTGGACAACTAGCTCATTACCGCTCCGACCAGGCATCTGTTGACAAGGGCAAGAGATCAGGTTCTCCAGACTTATTCTTTCTGGGGATAACCATAAACTTTGACTAGTCTCAACTATTACCAACTCAAATTGGAATCATAGGAGAACTATTCAAGACAAACTCTATAATAGCTTCACTGCCCTCTTCAAGAGTCCGAACTATAAGATCATATGTCAGAAATATAATATGCAGCACCAAAATTTCAGCCCGCTTGGTCCTTCAAATTTGTAACACTAGTACCTTCACCCATATTTTATGTGAGTTTTCTACTGTGGTTTTTTGCATCACAAAGGTCAATACTTTACCAGCCTTTGTCAATTCTGATTCAAATCACTCAGATATGCAAAAGAGATCTCATCTGGTGGATTCAGTCAGATTAAATTCTCAAAAGTCCAAAAACCAAAGAATGGCAAACAAAAGGCAGAGGACAAAGTAGATTCACTCTATAAGCTTTTACTAAAAAAATACACGATAAACATGAAGCGCTTTTCATCTTGTTAAATACAAAGACTTCGTCAGATGCAAGTAAAACCTGTCTTAAGACATTTTAAATAGATGAATACATTGTCATGTGATCCCAACCCACCCAGTGAAATCCAATTAAGGATCTATGCATGTTTTACACTTAAAAGACGTCAGTCCTATTTTACACTTTAGTGCCATTGCTTCTTTCAACAATGAAGAATACATCTTACCCACCCCACTTATTGTACCATACAGATTAAATTCTACAAGACCATCCATTTCCCCGCAGCCCAAGGCTGTAGTGACCACGAAAGTTTTACAGTTGATGAGAGTGCATTTCTTTGGAAAACAGTCCAAGGCACTTGGTCACCCAAAGAGGCCTGCTCAATGTTCTGGATATGAGAACACTGCTGTTGGCATTGCAGGGCATCCAACATGCTCCCCCTTTGGGGATGATTGCAGGTCATATGGACAATATGTTTGTAGTTTGTTACATCAATAAATAAGGAGGAATCAGATAGTTTTCCTTGTGTCGAGAAGCCTTCAGAGTATGCCAGTGGGCGATTTCCTCCAACCACTTCTTTTATAGCAACGCACATTTCGGAGAAGTCTTGTGTTGTAGCAGACAAATGGAGCAAGTACATAGTCCTGCAACAAAAAAGCAACAAGGATGATATTTCACCAATGGCACCAGACTTGCTGCAATCTTTTTGCTTCTCCCCTAAGCAGCAAATGCAGCAGCTATTTTCCCTAATCCTCCCACAGGGGGGAATCACTGAAGGATGCTCTACTTCACGATTCATTCCCAGTCTACTATATGCCTATCCTCCAATCCTACTAATTCCAAAATTCCTACAGAAAGCTGCCATGTTGAAGAGTAAATCATCCTCATTGCACCATACTGGCCTCAACAGAGTTGGTTCCCCTTCCTTTGGCCTCACTTACTTCACCAACCTTGGATTCTGGATCCGACTCCAGACCTTCTGTCTCACCTGACAGGTATGATCCATCCAGACATATCAAGCCGCAGGCTGACAGCCTGGCTTCTCCATTTCCATTGATAGCCAGACAACCTATGCTCTCTTTTCCTGTCTGGCATATACTTTTATCTTCCCATAAAACTGCAATACATAAACTTTATTACAGTAAGTGGAAAAGATTTCTGTTATGGGCTCATTAAAATCATATTCAGCCTTTTTCAGCTCCTATACATGACATACTTAAGTTTTTGGCCCTACTTTTTAAAGAAGGAGCTAGTTCCTCAACCATTAAAGTTCAGCTGGCAGCAATATCAAAATTCCATGTTTGTTTTCGAGAGTTCCTCAGTAGCCTCTCATAAGTTGTGCAGAGCTTTCATGCAAGGCACTCTACTTTTAAGGCCTCCAATTAAAGACTCCACTCCCCCATGGGACCTCAGTCTGATACTACAGGCACTTATACATTTTCCCTCTGAACCAGTGGCTAAGTGTGGCCATAAATGTCTAACTTGGAAAACGATTTTTTCTAGTAGCCATTATATCTGCCAGATGAATTTCAGAAATTCAAGCATTATCTTCAAAACCTCCTTACTTGAGTTTTCACAAGGATATAATTAAGTTACAGACCAATGCATCCTTTCTTCCCAAGGTGGTGTCAGAATCTAATATCAATCAGTAAAGGAGAATGTATGTTACATTTATTAGATGTTCACAGACAACTATGTTTGTACTTGCATAGAACAAAAGACATGAGAAAAACAGACCAGTTGTTTCCTTTGCAGACTTGAAATGGATAACTGGTTGCATTTTAATTCATTTATAAAAAACTGGGCATTGCCTTATCACAGCCGGTAAGGGCTCATTCAGATAGATCAGTGGCAGCTTCTACAGTTATTTTTCTCCAGAGCATGCATGGATGACATATGTTCAACAGCAAGCAACTTGGGCTGCTCCCCATACCTGTTACTCATTACAAATTATATCTGGACTCCAGGGATAGAGCATCATTTGGTTCAAATGTGCTCAGGGATATCCTTTCTTGGTATCCACCCTGGAATTTAGGTAGGTGGGGACTCTGCCATACTTTAGTGTTCCATCTGTATTGTGAATTTTCATTCTTCCTCACCTTCCTGCCCACCAACCCCCATCCATTTTTTATATATGAACTTCTGGAAGAATGAGTTCTTGGAGGAACATGACTTTCCTTTCTAAATTGAGTACATGCAATTGTTACTCCTCTTTTGTTTGTGCATAGTAAATATTGTCTTTTCTAGTAAAATCAGCAAACAAGATCTGAGGTAACTTAGGGTTGGTGCATTATGGGTAAGGGGAGCTCGAAAGTTTTAGGTTACCACAAGCTTTATCAATGGCTGAGATGGATCCGAGCATTGGATCTGAACCCATCAGTTGAGGAAGAATGAAAATGGACAACTCTGATGGAATGTTATGGTAAGTACATAACTTCTTTTTATTTTCTTTGAGGATTTGCATCCAAAATCCCAGTCTCTTCTAGTTTCTTGAGCCTCCCCCCATTTCATCTTTTTCCCTTTCCACTTTTGAATTATAGCTTTCTACTTTTTCTAAAAATCTCTTTATTTGAATTTTTATAATACAGAATGTCAAAAAGTCAAGTGAATTATAGCTTTCTACTTGTGCTATGTATTGGAGCCTTAACTGTGTAGCTCTGAAGTACCCCTTCAAATCAAGTAATTATAAACCACCTTGCTGTATTGGAAGAATCAGCTTATCCCACTTGACTCTTGGCCTCTTCCCCTCCCAGATAAAATCTTTCAAGTTTTTATTAATTGCTATCCACAACTTATCCATTGGTTGAAAAAAATGTGTCTCACCTATGTATAAAACTAAACGGACTAAAAACATTTTCACTGTTGTATCTTGCTATCCATATCCTTAAAACAGAGCTGCCAGTTTCTCAGTTTTTATATTATCTTTTGATCTGATGATATCCTTTTCATTCTTCCTCACTGATGGGTCTCAGATCTGACATCAGATCCAACTCGGCCACATTTTCCAGACTTAGGCTCCAAGTCTTGAGTTCCTCCCTCTTCCCATAATACGTCACACCTTCTCTAACTCCCCAGATCTCATTTGCCGCACTTTGCATACAGACGTGGTTTCGGAGTTTCAAGAGTGCTAGTGGTTAAGTCTTTTTTTCCCCACAAATTCTCTCTCTCTCATATATATATATATATATATATATATAATCTATATAAAATTGTACATTTATATCGTATTTACTGATATTCTATTTTTCCTCCCATTCCTTTAGCTCTTGAGAGGCATTAGGGACCTTTAGTTCTCTTCTGTCCCTTCATGCTGTTGGCACCTCTTTTCCTGTTTAAAAAAAAATTTTTAGTATCCTAGAGGTGGTTGTTGCTGCTGCTGGATTTCTTCTTTCCTTCCATTAGGTTCTGTCTCTGTTATGGCTGATAAACCTATGGGATGTAAATGAAGCACTTCTTGTGGGCATAAGGTCCCAAATTCAGATGTCCAAAACAAGTGTGTCTGTTGCTTTGGACCAAGGCATTTAGTTTCTGTGTGGGGCCTTTAACCCTTGGGCCTTGGTTGACTGCTGAAAGAAATTGGTTTTGAAAGGCCTTTTACCTACATCTACTGCCTCAGGGTCTCAAACTCCCTCGAAGCATGTCAGCTCCAAGAGATCCCTCTCTGCCTGTTCTAGGGACTCTTTAGAATCAAATCATAAAGGATCTAGGCCCTCGGATCCGACTACCCTGGATCCGAGTGGCACCAAGAAAGCATCGATCCTTATAGATTCTTCAGGTCTGTTGGCTGTGGATCCTAGTGGCTAAACTCCTTCCTTGGATTTTTTTGTACTTTGGCTCCAAGACTATCTCGGATCCTAGGGCCATCGATCAGGAACCGATCCTTGTTTCTGGCTCTCCTACACCAGGGACAGCTTCTTCGGATCCAGAATACTCAGATCTTATGATATGGTCTTACTGCCTTCTTTTCAAGTAGAACCAGTCTCACCAGCCGTTAAAGTTTTTCAGACACCAACCAAATCCAGGCATGCTTCCTCAGCATTCTCATACAGGTCTTCCCAAAGTCTCACTGAGGCTGATATGGACAGGGTGATACAGAAGTGCCCCAGGTTGCAGATCCAGATGTGGATCTTACCATCTCCATCCCATCTAGGATTCATGAGTACTCCATCTCCTACTTTACTGACTCCTTTTCTGACCTGTCCCTTGGTTTCGAAAGCCCAAGACCCTGATATCCTGAGAGAGAGTCAAAATCAGATTCAATGAAGCTCCCTTCCTCTACTCCGACCACATCCCTGACCATCCCTGCTCCCTTCCTTTTAGATCAGAGCGGGTCCTAGATCTGAGAAGTTGACGTCTGCTCTGGGAAGAGGTGTTGCCTTCAGCTCTGACTTTGTCAGATCCTTTGCTTCCTCTCACAGCTTTGGCCCTCAACAGCTCGGGTCTGGTTCTGTCATGAGGCCTCAGATCCATGGTTGGCTCTGTTCTGTCTCCTTTGGAATCTTCAACTCTGAGGGACAAGGTTTCCTTAGGTCTGTCAGCTTCTGGGTTGCAGAAAGGGCTTTCTCCGAGATTAGAGAAGCATCTCCTCACCCCGGGGTCTGAGCAATGAACCCATCACGTCTGCTATAGGTCAGCCTGCCCGAAGGAACCATCATATCACTTCCCCCAGGAAGTCCCCCTTCTTTTGATGCCTGTTCACAGCACACCACAGAGGAGATCCTTTGGAAGAAGTGTAAATGGAGGCATATACCCTTATGGAGTCTCTCACAAAGGACGCTGACTTCACTGAGGGAGAAGGATCCCCCCAACCATGTCTCCTTTGGGGACATCCTGGAACTCCTTAGGCAGAAAGCTGGCTGGTCCTCCTAATGAGGAATTGGAGTTCCTGGAGGACTTCTGGGCAGGCCCATCTATATCCTGGATGTCTCACCCAGTGGATGCCATGATAGATTTAGTCTCCCGCTGGGCCTGGAAGAAACTGGAAATGGTTGAGCCTATCCCCAGGCATCCTGATAAGATTCTCAGCCCACCTTCTGATTGTCCACATTGGAGCAAAGGTATTCCAATGATGCTATTGTTGTTGCAGCAGCCACAAAAAAGGAGATTGGCAAACAAAGCTCCACTGTCCATCCATTGAGCAGGGAGTCTCGGGGGATGGACAAACATGGAAAGCACATTTACACCTCAGTTACTTTCACTCTGAGGTCGTTAAACTATTTGGTGCACTTCACCCATTTGCAGAGAGATCTGGTCAAGGAGCTAACTGACTCTCTTGCAGGGACCATGTCAGAGGACTTGAAGGTTTCTCCCCAACTGGCCACTCCCTTCTCCCTTGCAAATTCCTCAGTGAGGTTGATTTCAAACACAGTGGAAGGCACCTCGCGAGCAACTGGTGCAGGCAGAGCCATTAAGTGACGAGCCTGGATGGGGCTTTGTGACTTTGCAGAACCCTTCAAAACATTTAATAATGCCTCCTTTGACAGTTCCTCCTTGTTTGGACCATCAGTGAAAGACACACTAACCCACAGTGAGCAAGATGGAAAGACCTTGTCTGCCATGGGCATCAAGTTTTTTACCCCTCTGAGGACCTTCTCAAGGAATCAGCGAGGAGGGAAGAAAGCTTGGTTCAGAAAGTCTCAAGGATCTTTCCAGGACCCTCATGGGGACAACTCATCCAGAGGCAGTGGAGGAGGATTTAACAGCAGATGCCATCCTAGAAGCAAAGGGGGGTCTGCAAAATCAGGGTTGCAGGGATCCCTTTCCTGACAGACCCCATCAGTACTCCTGAATTGCTGTCCGACTGTTATACTCTAGAAGCAGTCAGGGGCCATTGATCCTTGCACCTAGATGCCTGGGCAAGTGTAATGAACAACTCCTGGGTGCTAAACATTATCTCCAGAGGCTGTTATATTCTCTTTTCCCTTTGTCCTCCAGGTCCCAGGTGGAAACGCCCCAATGTACCACCCAATCAGTTGGAGAACGCTATTCAAGAAGTCCAGAAACTTCTAAGAAAGAGTCATCCAAGAGGTCCTGACCAAACAAAGTGGATTCGGAACTTATTCTTGCTTTCTTTTAGTGCCAGAGAAAATTGGGGACCTGCAACCTAATCCTAGGCCTCAGCAAACTGAATCAGTTAGTCAAGAAGTCAGAGTTCAGAATGGTTACAGTCCAGTCCATTCTGCCTTTTTTTGCACACGGATGATTGGATGCGCTTAGTGGATCTTCAGGATGCTTACTATTGCATCAGAAATAGACAGAGGTTCCAGAAGACACCTACGCTTTTGGCTGGGAGCCAATCACTACCAGTTCAGAGTACTGCTCTTTTGGACTCACTACAGCCCCCCAGGTATTTACCAGTTATTTGGCAGTGGTAGAGGCTCACCTAAAGCTAAAAGGATTCCAGGTGTTTCCCTATTTAGAAGATTGGCTCCTTACTACACTAACAAAGCATTGACTGCTTCAGTCCAGAAACTATTGAGTAAAGCTCTTCAAATATCTGGGCATCACAATAAATCTGGAAAAATCAAGCTTGATCCCTGTACAGAATCTAGAATTCATAGGGACACAGTTGAACACAATTACACAAGTGGCTTCCTTACTGAGGCATCATATAATGTCTCTAAGACAACAGGTTCAAAATGTATTAGCTGTGCCTTTTCCACTAACAAAATCAATACTTCAGACTCTGGATTCAGTGGCAGCTGCAGTCATTCTACTCCCATTAGCGAGGTTCTTTATGAGAGTACTTCAATGGAGAATAGCAGTTCAATGGTCCATTGTCTACCAAACATTGTCAGTTCCCATAAAACTGTCTTCAGTATGCAAATCATCTGCAGTGGTGGATGGAATCAGATGATCTGTTTCTAGGCAGATCCTTTTCTCCACCTGCCCCCATAGCCACAGTGACCACAGATGCTTCCCAATGTAGTTGGGGGGCATTACCTAGGGAAGATGGTCCAAGGCATGTAGTCATCCATCAAGATCAGTCTGCATATCAATATCCTAGAGATGAGAGCAGTCCTTCTACCATTGCAAGCCTTTCAGGGCATTCTCCCTTTCGGTACAGTTGCAGTTCTTACAGATGACATATTAATAGTCTGGTACCTCAACAAACAAGGAGGAACCCATGCGTACCTGTTGTGCAGGAAGGCCATAAAAGTTTGGGAATAAGCAATATCTTCAGACCTCTTTCTAATTGCAGTGCACATTCCGGAGAAAACCAACATCCTAGCAGACAGACTCAGCAGATCTATTCTGACTCCTCATGAGTGTTCCTCAATCAGTCAATAGCAAACACGATTTTTGGCCATTGGAGCCAACCTTGTTGCAACCTCTTTGCCTCTCCTCAGAATTTCAAATGCAGCAAGTATTTTACTCTGATCCCCCCAAAGGGGGAGTCACCGAGGGATGCTGTGGCCCACGATTGGCCCCCAGGTCTCCTTTATGCTTACCCTCCTCCTCCTCTGATCCCAGAATTTCTACAGAAAGCCAACAGGTTGAAGAGCTCAGTAATCCTCATTGCCCCATTTTGGCCTTGTCAAGTGTGGTTCCCCTTTCTTTGATCTCATCTGAAGTATCCACCTTGGATACTAGATCCCAGGCAGGATCTCATATCCCATCCGTCAAACATCCAGTCCCCCAATCTCTACACCCTAAGGTTGACCACATGGTTTCTCCACTTCCAGTAATTATAAGAAAGTTCAGGCTCACTCCTTCAGTCCGTGATGTAATCCTGGCCTCTTAGAGTATTTCAACTAAAAAGGTCTTCAGCAGTTAGTGGAAGAGATTTTCTATATGAGCTTCTAAAGAGAATGGCAACCCTTTCTCAGTTTCCACTTCAGCTATTCTCATTTTCCTTAGTAATCTTTTTCAAGAAGAAGCCAGTTTCTCCACCACTAAGCTTCAACTAACTGCCGTATCCAGTTTTCATGCTGGGAAGGGATCTTCCTCTCTTTTCTCTTCCAGATTATGCAAGGCATTCTTGAAGGGAATTTTTCCTCTTCGGCCCCCAATTAAAGACCCTTCTCCTCCTTAGGCTCTCACATTAGTGATGCAAGGACTTACCCAGAAGCCCTTTGGACTGTAGTTGTGACACGAAATTTCTCTCCTAGAAAACAATTTTTCTAGTAGCAATTACTTCTGATAAGAGAGTTTTGGAACTTCAAGTCTTGCTAGTGAAATGTCCTTATATAATTTCAAGGACAACCCCCACTTTTATGGCTAAGGTAGTCATGGAATCCAACATTAATCAATCAATTCAGTTTCCAGTTTTCTTCCCCAATTTTTCAAACAAAGGAGAATGTACCTTGCACCTTCTAGATGTTCACAGGCAATTATGTTTTTATCTCTACAGGACACAAAAAGGAAATCTGATCAGCTGTTTCTCAACTAACCGTTCAGGTCATGCAGTTTCTAAGATTACCTTAACCAAATGGATTTCAGATTGTATTTCCTTCATTTATTCACAGAAAGGTATTCCATTACCTCAGTTATCCAAGGCGTATTCCACCAGAGTTACAGCTACATCATCTGTCTTCTCTTCCAGGACCTCAGGTGGTAAGATTTGTGCTGCAGCCACCTGGCCTAAGACTTGCACCTTTGTCTCTCATTATAAATTGGATATTATTTCTAGGAGCAGCGTATATTTTGGCTCAACTGTGCTCCAGCACATCCTTCCTTGAAGGTCGCCCAGGAGTTACGTAGCTGGAGACTCTAACCATCAGTGAGGAAGAATAAAAAGGATAACATCATATTTAAAACTTATGTACTTACCATAACTCAGTATCTGTGTTGTCCATTTTCATTCTTCCTCATGTCCCTCCCAGCCATTCTCCTGCCTTGTGCCTTTGAGAAGTTCATGGAGGAAATTCAGAACCCTTAGGTTCTAGGTATGAGCCTCAATTCCTTTCTGTTTTCTGTACTGTTGCTATAAACTGTTGAGCTATAGGGCAGCAAACTCGATCTGAGAGTTAGACAGAGTGTGATGTATTATGGGAAGAGGGAGGAGCTTGACACTCGGAGCCTAAATCTGGAAGAAGCAGCCGAGTCGGATTGACCCATCAGTGAGAAAGAATGAAATGAACAACACAGATACTGAGTTATGTTAAGTACATAACTTTTAATTTTGGCTCTTCCTACATATCCTTGGCTGCCACAACAGAATATTTTTAACCCATACTCCTAAGTACTTCATTTCATCATATCCCCATATATATGATTATTGCTGAATCAATTTTTTGTCGGTAATAGTTCACAGCTATTGCCCTTGTTTTATCTTCATTAGTTTTGAATCCTGAAAAGACTTAAAACTTTCTCAGAATATTCCACAACACTGAAGTGTCCTTTTCTGTTTTTATCAGATACAAAATATCATCCACAAATAAAGCCATCATTTTTATCTTAGTTTTTATATGTGCATAATTTGAAAAACTTGTTGAATGTGTGTTGAAAGCTTTCAGTTAAATCCACATGTTCATGTGAAGTATAATTTCTGTGTAGCCTAGCCCAATTATAGTACCTTGGATGGGTCTGTTTTACATTATCGTACTTTTAAAAGTTCGAACATCATATGCTCGACACCATATGATTGAACTTTTAAAAGTTTGAACGTTTCAACAGAGATTTCCGTACAATGCGGAATGGGAAGATTTCCCTTTCCTGCACTGTAGTGCGATCTTGGAGTTGGTATATTTAAAGAGCGAGCGAGGGTGGGGTGGGGGTGCATGGCACCCTGCCCCCTACTTAAAATGTTCAGGTAGGTTTTTTTCTGTGATTTATGTTTTTTTATTAGATTTTTGAACTTTTAAAAGTTTGATCATATGATGTCGACCATATGACGTTCGAACTTTTAAAAGTTTGATAATCTAATATAGACGCCCTTGGACAATAATATGTAACTTTTCTCCAAACTCATGCTACTGCATTCATACCTTCCATACCAAATATTCTCATACATTTCTTCAAACATGTACCCTCTTTTGTTATGTTTTCCCTTCTAGGCCCCCCAGATGCATCCTCACTGTTGGAAATCCAATTCCAGTCCCCACCTATAAGTAATATTCCTTGCTGAAAGCTGATTATTTCTCCCCCAGTTTTCTTAAGCACCATTGTACCGGTTTAAGGTGGAATATAAATGCATGCCAACATAACCTTCCTATTTTGCCAGTAGCCTCTTACTATACTACCACAAATCTACCATTATTGTCCTTGTTTGCCTCTTCTGACACTATTGGAACTCCTGTCACAATTAATATATGTACTCCATTTTCCTGTCTCTCAGACATTCTGATGAATAACCAACCTGAAATCCTTTATCAAATTCACATGGCCAGTTTTTTTCCAAACAAGAACTCTGCATTTTTTTTGTAGTTCACTATTTTTTCTTTTTTGTATATATGTATATATATATATATATATATATATATATATATGTGTGTGTGTGTGTGTGTGTGTGTGTGTATGTGCGCAAGACCATTCACATGTAATGTTAATATGGAAAGTATTGTCATTATGATAAGAAGTTATTATTCCCACCTGTTATGTTTAACACTTTCTTTTAAATGTTTAGTTTCAGCTTTAGTGTTACATGCATGCATTAATGTTTGTCAGGTTGATCTTTTGTACAGTTGTTTCTTATTGTATCCATTTGAATCTATGTCACATCTTACAAGACTTTGTTTTAATGAAAACACTAAAAAAACTCACTCCAGATCACCCGCAGAAAGTATTAACTTAATTCAAAAAACACAAAATATTGTACATCTTCAGATAATAAAATGTAACCTTTCTAATAGGCACAGTTGTCCCAGATTGACAGCCACACTCTCAGGCTTGAAGTGACGTATAATGAAGGCTATCCATGCTAAGATGCATGGTACAGTCTGTTTCCATTTACACTAAGCACTGTCTGTTTTTGTCGTATTTTTTTCCTCTCCCAAATGTAGAAAACAACTTAAATGCTTTCAGAAAACAGTATCTTCTAGGCATTGAAAGAAAGAAGTATTCTGTTTTTATTGCCCTTATCAGCTTGTCTCCATAGAAGCATAAGACCCAGATAGACAGCTGCCTTCCACTACAAGCTTTTCATATTGCACTGTAAACACTTGCTAGTGGAAAACATTTCATTATGTTCAGTGTTTTTAGTTACTTCCTTCCTCTTAAAATTTTTATTAGATAAGGGCTTTAATCCAGGCATTCCCCTATGCAAAAGTAAGAAAGAAGCATATCAGTTTTACTTTTGCTCTTTTGTCCAGGCTTTTTTCTGTTTTTACATTGCAGTGCTGCCTTTCTTAAAACTGAACAAGAAGAATGAAAGAAGAAAAAAAGGACACCTGTTTCACAAGAATAACTGAAAATGTTTTACTTTACAACATGAAGTATGTCATGTTTTATGAAAATACTGTTAACAACAAAATGTGTTTACCTACAGTTACTTCTTTCCGCCTTACTTCTCTTCCAGAAATTAATGACATGCAGTAGGACATATGCTTTGGACTCCCCTACAAGTTTAACAAAGTCAAAAAGTCTGATATTTCCATGTTTTCTTTTTCCCAGCATATTTCAGAAATGTAACTGATGCTTTGTAATCCCACATTTATTCATTAATTTCCGAGTTGCTGTTTTTTTCCAGTTGTTCTAGTCAATGCTTGCTTTTTTCTTTCTCTTAAGCATTTTCCTCTGGAACATTGGAAAAGGTTTCACTGGCATAGTTTCTCGATCAGTTTTATTATCAGAAGAATAAGAAGCAGAATCACCTTATGTTTCATAAGTCATTTTTTGTTGGTCAAACTTGTGCATTTCCTTCTTAACATGTTCAGCATCAAAAAGGATTCTGACCCTCCAGAAAATAAATTCTGAAGGTATATGGAAACAGCAGCCTGAACCTCAAACCTGCCTCTTGACACTCCCCGATTGCTGGAATAAATTTACTCTTCTTCTGCTTGGTGTAGAGTGAGTAATCATTTTCCACAAATACTCTACTGTCTCTGACTTTTAATACTTTGCCCTTCTGCCACAGTTTTATCAGAATCAACTCTTTCTGCTTGTAGGATTCCATCTTCACTAGTAATTGTGCTGGTTGCTTTCAAATAGCCAGTGTTGAAGCATACAGACGATGTTCCCTTTCAGTTAACACCACCTGCTGTGGAATACCACTCTAGTTGCTCATCTGTGCTTTCAGGAAATGAATACAAGCTGTTCCTTCCATTGTCTAAGGTACAGCAGAAAAACTCGGGTTTTACCTATGTGTTCTGTCCTCTAAATCTACCATTTTTAAACATCGCTTTTTGAGCACTCTCATAACTCAGCCAGCCTTTTTTTTATTTCAGTCTATAATTTTTGCAGATTCAGGTTCTCTGCATTTCTTCTGTGCTGGCATTCAGGCAGTGCACTTGCTAGTCAGTAACTGAAATTTACCCAACACAAACTCCCTGACTCTCTTTACTGAGCTTTTGTTTTCACACTGGGGGTGCTGAAATTAAGCTGTTACTTGGTGTGCAGCCATCTTGGAAGTCAAAATTAAGTGATTCTTAAGTTGTAGAGAAGAAGCATATTTACTCAGGTCAATTTGCATGTAAAAAGAAAAATAAATGCAATTAATAGAAAAAAAAATAATCTGGTGCGATTCCTAGGGGATTATAGCATACTTAAATGTTTTTAATTTCTTCTAAGTAGATAAGTAATTCTTCAAAAACAAAATAGCTTGTCAGTGGGTATGGAATTTTGTACTGAATCATTTTAATAGGCATTGATAAGCCTTCTTGATATATAGGGGCATGTATAACTTCTCTCCAAAAAAACTTAGACACTGTATGTTTAAATGTATTATTCTGATTTATGGCTGAGGTAGTAATAGGTTTGGTAGATAAACCAGCAACAACATAGCTAAAGTAATTAATTCCCATGAGCAAACAAAACAAAATGAGTTCAAACATTTTAGTTTGTTATAGCATTTTTAGTTTATTATATATTTTTGCTAGGGAGTTGTCATAAGCTTTAGAGAAGATAAATCATCATCAAGCCCCTTTTTTTCCATTTAATACATGGAGCTGGGGGTGTGGCTTCAACAGCCACCATCTCTCTTGATTTATTGCTGTTCTCCTGCCTTCTTCAACAGTCATGCCTGACTGTCACAGGTCTTTTTTCACACAGTACATCTTTTTGTTGGACACCTTGGTTTCCTCTTGCCTTCTTCCTATCCATCCCAAATCTTCTTAACCAGATTGTCTTTTGTTTTTGTGCACATACCACTGTAATCTATTCTTTTTGATCTTTTCTGCAATTGGAGCTACTTGGGCATCTACCATGATGTTCTTATTTCTTTGGATATCCCACAGTGTGCATCCTACCACCCATCTGAGGCACTTCATCTCCATCACTTCTAGCTTCCTCAACTGTTCTGCCTTCACTGCACAGGTTTCTGTACCATACAGTAGTATGGGTCACACCACTATTTTGTACACCTTACTTTTCAGCTTTTTTTGGCCTTCCTTGCCTTCCTTTGACACAAACTGTCTCTGGCAATCTTTGCCATTTAGCTGCAGTCCTTATAATTCTAGCATTGACCTATTCATTCAGATTTCTCTTTTCCTGAACCACCCCTCCCAGACACTTAAAACTCTTAACCTGTTCCACTGTTTTCCACCATATCTCATTTCAAAGGTTCTTGTAATTTTCCCATTTCCTGCCATTACAGCTGTCTTATCTGTGCTCAGTTTCATCCTGTGTGCCTTTAGTTCCATTTCTTTTTTTATTTATTCCATTTCCCTATCATTTGCTAAAGTTCTTCTTCAGAGTCTGCCTGTAATGCCACATCATCTACACAGACCAACTTTGTTGATCTGTCCCATCTGACTTGTTTGTTAATGTAGTCTGTCACCAGTATAAAGAACAGTGTGCTCAGAGCTGAATCCTGATGCCCACCCACTTTTACTCTGAACCCTTCTGAGTCTGAACACTGTTCAGACTTGTGTTAGTGGGTCCTTGTAGATGGCCTATACTAGTTCTGCCAATGCTTCTGGAAAAGCTGTTATAGGACCGTTAGTTGTTCAGGACAGGTTAATTGTAATACCAAAGGTGTGGTATATTTAGCCAGCTGTGTTTCATGCACCTCATTTTACTTTGGTAAAAAAAGAAAATTTAAAGATAGATTTTATGAACTTCTATGGGACATTAAGAACAAGAGAAGCACAAACACATTGTACAGGCATTTTGTGGTATGTGAGAATTTTAATAAATTCCTTTTCATATAGGTTTATAGGTTCATAGATTAGTACTAGGCTAGTAGCCCTTGTAGGCCATTTTAAGCCTAGCCAATTACTATTATTATTGACAAAGTGACTCTGAACTTGAGAGGGTGATATTGAGAGTTTACTGGAATACAAGGGCTTAGGTGATATTAGGTTAAATGCCAGCTATGCACCAGGATTGAATGACAGTCTCGCTTTAAAAAGTGTTTTAAAAATAAGATCTTTTAATATTTGAGCTTTTCAGTTGAAAAACCACTAGGGGCACAAAATATGCATTTATATAATGTTTTTTATGTATTTTGTTTTTGTAAAACAATGTCAGTATATACATTTCTGTACAGGGGTATGTTGTAGGTTTTGAATTAATTTGGTATTTTGGCTTGGTGATTTTAATATGCATGTTCTCATTAATATGTATGAAAGACTTAAAATGACTGGTTCCTTTAAACTTTAAATAGGTTAGTTGTGCTGTAAACTAATCTGAGTCTGAACTGCTTATCTCCCATATTACTTTCTATTACATTGCATATTCATTTATCAGTCACCCTCTCCAGCACTTTCATGCAGTGTGACTGGAGTTTGATGCCTCTGTACTGCTACTGCCCACATTTGTGGATGTCTTCCCTTTTCATATACACTGGCACTAGTATGCTTATTCTGCAGTCATCTGGGGTATGCCTTTCTTTTTATATTGCTATGAGTATGCTGAGGAGCCATTTCTACCCTAATCACCTAACATTTTGATCATAGCTGCTGTGACCCCATCTGACGATGCTGATTTCCCTGACTTCATTTTCATTAGTGTTATTTTGCTTCTTTTAGGGTAGGCTCCCTCTCTTCTTTCATAGTGAGCTGTGTCTGGGGCAGTACAGCTTCTTTGGGGTTTTCTTTATTTAGAAGCTGCAGCAAGTGCTCTTTCCATCTGCCCTTTGACATCCTGTGGATTTATGAACAGGTTGTTTCTGGCATTCCCTATGAAGAATGTCTTTCTGTGTTTGCCTTGCAACTTGATAGAATTTCTTTGTGACAGCTACTGAGTTGCTTTCCAGAAAATGGTAGAGTACATCTGATTCCTTGTTATTTGCTATAGCAACTGCTTTCTTAGCCTTTTTGTTAGACAACCACTCTTCCTTCCTAGCCTGCTCCATCTTTTCTGTCTCCTACTTTTTCCTGCAGTCCTTCTTTCTTTTGATGACATCCTGGACTTCTGCATTCCACCACCAGCTTTCCATATGTAACTTTTTTCCATACCTGGTTTGGCTGCATATCTGTTATATACTCCCCACACATGCTGTTTTGAGGCACTGCCATTCTTCAGTTCCACCTGTTTTCTGTTCTTCCTGAGGTACTAGAACTCTGAATATTTCCTTGAACTCTTGTGCCTTCTTTGGATATTTCTTGCCAGTTATTTTCATACATTTCTCTCATTCTTATTTTTTCTTTCCAAATGCTGAACATATTTGAAATAATTGCTTGAAAGTAGACTAGTTAGCATCAGTATTTGTTCATCTATTAATCTAATTTTCTTTAATTGTTTTATTATAAATAGTATATATATGTCACCATTGAGTCATAAGTGAAAGCTTTAAAGACATCCCATTTGTAATCAAATGCTAGTGTTTCCATTTCCTAAGCAAAAATGTATTTTATCTTCCTTAATTTTGTCACAAAATTCTTTGGATTGAAACCAATGAGTTTACATGTCTGGTGTTAGGAAATGTAAAGGCTTTAACTTCTGTGAGTTTAGTATTCACTGCTAAATCGTCATTAAAGGGACATTACATAAAGTTATCAAAATAACTCTTGTGGAAAAGATCAGGAGATAATAAAAAGAAAATTATCCTAGAACGTAATTTGCCCGTATATGATACATGCTTATATGACTTCATATAAGAATTCTTAGTTCTCCAAAGATCAGTTAAGCTATCCTGTTTTTGGAAAAAAATTAACAACTTTCCATGCTCCCCAGTCTACACATAGCATGGTGCACTCCATAAGGCAGACACAGTGGAGACACCTGACTGTTGGGCCACGCTAGTCAGACCTGCTGACCCAAGACGTTGGCCATGGAGTGAGAAATGATGCACAGTGGCTGATGAGCCTGACAGTAGCGCTGGTGGGCGAGCCTCAAGAATGATCCTTGAGCCTAGAGAAATGGCTCGGTCATTGTCCGTGATGGTGTGGGATACTATGCAATACTTTTGGACTACGACTAAGAGACATTCAAGAGGGAGGGATTGTCTGTCCCAGGCATTGACCTGACTGCTGGATCCATTCTTCTCCAAGAATGATGCCTTGTTTAGAATAAGATGCTGGGATTTTAACAGTGGCTTGGCACTGTTCCTAATTCACCCAATCTAGGTGTGCAAATGCTAAAAATGGCCTTGGACAAAAAACTGACAAAAAAGGAACGGCTAACCTTGCTCAACACGGGAACAGAATTTCAAAATGCCTTTACGACGACCCTTTTCAGGCGATCAGGAAACAAACCCGCACTAGAGACACAAACCCCAAAACTGAGTTCAATTTGCTGTGCAGAGTCATATCTCAAAAATCATCGTTCGGCGAGGCCACTTCCAAAAACCACCAAACATCGATGTCTGTGTATGACAGAAACCCTAGCCCACACCTCCTGAATAGTTCCCAACACTCTGGCATCCGCAAGAGACCATCCAGGTGGAATTCCCCCAGCAGAGACAATAGCATTAAACGATGCAATGCCACGCCTTCATCTCACAAACCACCCTCACTCTGTCAACCTTCATACGTTGATGCAGAAGGGGACAGACCAGGTGCAATTAACCGCCGTTGGAGCCTGCCTAGGATAGACATGTTACATTCAACCTCACAAAAGCCCTAACCCCCTAGTCCTTCCTGAAAACACTGGAGGATAATGGAACTCATAAACACCATCACCATGGGTGACTTCAATTACCCTATCCCATGCACTCCGTGTCATCCCCAAACAAACTATCACCAAAGTTCCTGGAATTCATACCCTCAAATGCCAAGGAAGAACACAAACTCCATCCCAAGGAGTAACATGACATCTCATCATCAAATACGCTGGGAGCACAAAACTCAGAAAGATGCACTCATCACACAGAAAGCAACTAGTTCCTCCACTAAGGCTCATCCCGGCAGGAAGAAATAAGGGCTGCAGTAAAAACAGCATGCATAAACCAACACTTGCACCGTATGCCTCTGCCAGAGCCATCACTTCCCAATCAACTGTATCCTCCAGATACCTAGCACTGGGGACTGCATGGGAAAAGGCACTCCCAAACATAAAAAGGGCTCTCTACACTACAAATAGCGTCCAAAAAAGGTAAGACCTCCACAGAAATAAACTCTAAAAAAAGGTAAGAAAAAAAGCTAAAGATCCAAAAAGCAATTTTAAAGAGATGCATAGCACCTCAAGCAAAGATCATAAGGAAAGGGAAAGCATTATAAGCAAAGAGGGGAAAACATTCAAGAACCAGACAATCATACTAGTAGAAATAGCAGATTACTACACTGGAGGACAGAGATATGTAAAACATTCTGACAGGTTGAAGATTACAATCTCCCCAGACATTGCCAAACATATCGGCACAATGGTGCAGCAAACTTCTCCTCTCAAGCAAAAGTTAAAACTGCTCTCTCGATTTGCAAAAAGCCTTTCTCCTCTCCTGGGACCCGTGCAAAACAAGAACATCAGCCCGAACACAGGTATTAGATTAAACAACCACACTGGACAATTAGCTAATTAAACCCACAACTAGGGACATGTACCCACTTCACACTGCACCTTACTGTGTACACCCCAGGGGTGTGTGATTTTCACAACTGTGGTCCGCCCTTCAGCCTGTTGACAAATTTCAGTCCTGGCCTGTATGGAACTCATAGAATATCTCATATTGAGGAAGACATATGGATTTGCAGACCTTGGATCATAGCAAGTTTGCAGACCAAAACTTGAGATCATTTTTTTTAAACTTTGTCAGCTTTTTGATCAAGTAAACAAAGATTGTGACCGGAGACTAGTCACCGAAGCCATTTTGAGGAGGGAGTCCCTATTGATACAACCTCTGAAATCGCCTTAATTGAAAAACTCAGCAGGTATCATTGAAAAACTCAGCAACAAATGGAACACCCGCACAGTCTATTGATGGGTTGCAAATGGCTGGTGGACAGCTGGCCAGGTGTCAGAGCTAAGCCCGCTGTCAGAGTCGTCCCTGGAGCCCTCAGTAAGTCCACTGAAATTGTCCCTGGGCTCTTCCTGGAAGCATCTACTTTACCAGTACAATATTTGACGGCAAAGTTATGTGACAAATAACTGACTGACTTGAAACTGGACTGGGGATCTGCCTATAGACCACCTTATGACACAGATAGTCTCAGAAGCGGCCGGACCCTAGGTGCGGACCTAAAGGCCTAAGTTAAAAATGCAAGAAGCCATAGTCATAAAAACAAAGTTACCAAGAGTTAAAAAACAAATGAATGGCAATCCAAGCAGCACAATAAACCAGGTTGGGACGGGACCCCGATTTTGTTTATAGTCTGTTTGACACCCATGTAGCTAAAGTAGTTAGGGCCACCTTCCTTCTTGCCCATTTTTTCATCTAGATGAAAGAGTTCTCAAAAGGATCAAGGGGTCCTCCCCTTTACTCATCTCTTCATACCAATCCACCATTGTATATACCAACCCCATTCGAATGCTTGGACACAGCGACTTGAGAGACCTGGAAGTATGCAAAGTTCAAAAAAAGGAGATAAATCAAAAAAAATCTGTGCCGACCGACTGAAAGAACTCCCAGCTCCATTCAGGCTCGCTTACCCGCTTTTGCTTACCAGTGACCTTTTGCCCCCTAACATACAAACCCATGTTTGATTTGATGAATATGCTTCACCTCAAAATCAAAATCCCACAAGATCCAGTGGAGGAGACTTAAACCACGGCTATTAATATTAATAGATGCGTAATGGGGGATAGTTCATCACAAGAAGACTCCTATGTGGAACCAACAATGGTATATATGTGAGCAGAGCACCCTCGCTGGCCTTGTTCAAGGAATTGCAATAATGGATGGGAGATAAAAAAAATAAGAATAGGGATTACATCATTGTCGCTTAGTCGACAGGAACACAGAAACAATAAAAATATAGTTCATACTTAAGGGGTGGGGTAAGTAAAACACGGATAGGCTAGGCTTGTAAATGCATGCCCGGGGGCATAGCCCTGTTATGAACCTATGAACCTATGAACCTATGCTGCATCTGATAACACTGGTTTACTGGAGAAATGGCTTTATTAAGCTTATGATTCTAATAACAACTGCTATGTTCTTCGTTTGTTGCAATGCTTCTGCTATATTACTTGGAAAGCCCAGAAATTGTCCATAAACAAAAAAGGGTATAGACTTGCTAACCCTCTGCCCTTTAGACACTGAAAGTCTTTATATGTCGCTCAAATAAAATAGCAACATCAGCAGAATTTTCTGTGCAATGATTATTGCTCAAGCCTTTAACACATTTATGTTTATGTCATCACAGTACTAACCTCTTTATCAAAGTGGGTTTCCTGTAACAGGATTATATTTTCAGGTTGGTTGTTTTTTTTTTTTTTTAATAAAATGTGTTGTTCTTTTACATTTAGAAAACGTATGTGCGCCATTGATGTTAATGCTTAATTTGCAACTTCATTTCACTGCAAAAAGTAGCCATAAGTCATGTCCAGTTAAACAACATACCTTAAAGTCCAGTAGAAAGCAAATATATTCTGTCAAATAAACATCATCCTTCACCTCACCCATGGAAAGTTGGAAAAAGAAATGGTGCAACAATGAAAAAGCAAAAGTGAAAAATGAAAAATGTCCAGTGCCCAATTTCAACATAATATCCAGCAAATGAAAGACAGTTTGCAATGGAAAATGGAGCTTTATATTATTCCAAGCATTTACAGTTTGTGTCTGGCTTCTGATTCAGTTTCAAAAATGAATGGTACAGATTTCCAAATGACTTTGGCATAATTGATGAAGGAAGCCGTGATTCTTTCCTCCCATGATAAAGTATGAAGTCCTGGGAAGGGTTTTCTTTGTTTGTTTCACTATTTCATAAGGAAGATTAGCAACAATGAAAATTGTCACTGCTTGTCTGTTAGCTTTTATAGCTTCAGCTAGAATTTCATCTCTGCCTCTGTGTTTGACAAACTTAACTGTATTATGTCTGCAGCCTTTGTTTTTGCTTGTAATTTGATAATGGGCAGACTATTTCTGTGGATTTGTGTCAGTAACAGTAGCAAACATTACTCATAAAACATTCCCATGTCTTTCTCCTTACTCCATTCTTCTGGACCACCTAATAATGTTGATTTTTCCTTTTGGCTCTAGCTTCATTATCGGTCAACTTGGTCTATAAAATTGACTGTTCTTTTTCCAAAATAGCCAACTGATCTTTAATATTTTTGTGTTCAAAATCCAAAGATTCATATTTCTCTTGAATAGTTTTTATTTTCTCTGAACATTCTACTGTTGATCTGTAGAAAGATTTGAAGTTGGGAATGCTGTCGGGGAGCTTATCTTTATTCTTTGTACATGCTGTTCTCCCTTTTGTTTGCTTTGGACACACACTGATTCAAAGAAATCGTCTGCCACACCAATCCTTGATCAGCTTGTATGGTCATACACAGTGCTGGAATGCTCTGAATCTTATTAAGCTTGAAGTTAAAGTTCAAGCTGAAATGACAGTATCCAGTATTGCCATTGGTAGTGCTGAAGTATGCATATTTACACAGAGTATTTATAATGAGTGTTCACCTATGTTTCTCTGAATTTAAACTTGCTGCAGCTTCAACAAGAAGAAGCAAACCAATTGAAGCTGTTTATCAAGTATCCTAAGATAATCATTGTTTGCAAGGGACTGACTACGCTGTACCCCACCCCTCAGTAGTTAAAGGTACTAAGTTCACAGTCACCTGACCATGGAAAAAATGACACATAAAATAAGTCATTGCCAGTGCATTTTCTGTTTGTGCTCCAACAGTGCTTTTCTCTGGAGAGTAGTGACTGGGGAATTGAACTTGAAGAGTTTGAACCTCATCATCTACTTTGCACTGAAAGAGTAAGGTAATGATCTGTGCAGCGTACATGACTTAAAGTATCATAAGTGCTCCACCAGTTTATACCTACCTTCTTTTTAGGTGCAGGAATTCCACTGATCCTTTTGAAATCAGGTGTAGACTTAGGACCTCCTATGAAGGATCATAAACATTTCCACATAGTGGTGGAAGCATGTAAGCCTTTTTTCAGACTTGCATATGTTGAAGTAAACCTTAAAAGCTTGGATTAGTGCCTTGGCCTGAACATAAGTTATTTTGAAACGTGGCCCATGATTGTCATTGTCTTGATGGGTAAGTGTTGAATTTGATATATTTTTATCATATGGCTGTGTTGATACGTACATAATGGGCTTTCACAGTGTAGATGTGCACCATGCATCCTCAGTAAGGCTGTCTACATATGCAGTTCTGTGGACAGTAGAATGAAGAGTATTAAAATGAAAATTAAGTTCAAAGCATTCTCTTATTTCACTTATACATTCTATTTTCACCATGAGAAACTGAAGAAAAGTTGCATGAACTACTGATGGATTGTGTGATGTTACAGAGAAAGTATGTATAAAGGCAGATTGTGCACTATCATTACCATGTTTAGCATACTGCCATAAACTTAGCATTTGTGTGTATATATATATATATATATATATATATGTATGTATATATATATATATATATATATATATATATATATATATATATATATATATATATATATATATATATATGTGTATGTGTGTGTGTAGAACAGAAGTGTGATTTTATGCCCTTTCCAGGAAATGTACTTGACAGTTGCAACACCCTGAAAGGTTCCTTACCCGAAGAATCCAGGGAATGAATACCCTGTCTAACAAAGATCGCCTTAAGGCCCTATCTCTGTATTCAGTCTTCAACACGTTACTGAGAGGTGATATATACCTGCCATATGATACATCCTCAGATGCAGCTCTGATGGATCTCTTGCACATCTGTAAAACAGATAGCACCAGAAACAATTGATCCAAGGATATGAACTTTGCTTGTGACATAAATAGAACATGCTAAAGAGACCAATAGGTGTCTCAAAGGATGCTGCACTATTGAATAACCTCCCCATCTATGTGAAGCAGAGTCCATCCCCAGCCCTTTTCTAAAAAAAAAAAAAAAAACCTTGATCATTGGATGAGAGGTTGACAGTAAGTAAATTAATCCCCAACTAACACCCCCCCCCACATAACCCTTATCTACCTCTTTGCTAACATACTCTACCACACAGGCATCCAGGGAACTCTGGGACAAAACTGGGTTGGGTTGCACAGCTAGCCTTGTAAAGACCCTAGTAGTCATTAGCGTAGTATAAATCTATGAACCTATGTAAGCTGGGGCATTTTATGAAGCGGTAAGCTTGTTTTTTTTTTTCTTGCAATAATTTAGGTCAGAACATAATTTCTGCTTTTTTGGAATGTCATTTGTTAGATGCAGTGTGTGGAACACTTTACTAGTTATTGACAACATTCTGTTTAGATTAGTTGTATAGCTAATCTTGGAAGATGATTTCTCTGCCATTTTTCTTAATCTCTCAATATCTCAGTAATAATGATTGGTAGCAGCAGTTTTATTGTATGTTCTCCTCATTGCTTGGCACAGAGGGACTTTATCACTTAAATGATAATCAGCCTTTAAAATGGAACCAGATTGTTTTGATGTTGTTGCCCTGTTAAGATGGCCACATGATTAATTGCATATTAAGAAACATTTTGCTGCAACAGAGTTCCCTTTGGCTGTAAATCTGTTGATCCAGTTTTAATTGGTGGTGTTTTTAAGCTCTTACTCTTAGCTTTAGCTTTGGTTCAGCATTCAGTTTTCATGTGGGTTTCCAGCTAGTGATGTGCTACCAGTAAAACAGTTTGTTTTAGTCATATATCCCTGTCTTTAGCAGGATAATGTCAACTTTGCAGATGTGTACATGATATCAGGATTACAGTACCACAGCATGAGAGATGCTGTCATTTTGTGGTCATTTTCTGAACAGGCAGCTGACTTTAAGCCCCTTAGCTTCCAGCAGCTCTGGGGGGTCAGTTTGGTAGTGCGGGTTTTATGTTCTCAAGGGTTTGTATGTGGAAAACATGGTTTTGTTAGCTGCCGGGGTACTTTGGAGTGCAGTGTTCCTCTGGAATATGTAGCTGAATTCCTTTCTTCATCCCATACGGTTAACATACTGCCAGATTTTCTGGCTGCAGAGCTCTAAATTGAGGCCAGCTCTTTTGCTCATCCCACAAACTCTTTCATGTTTGCTAACCGCAGCCTGAATGAGGCGCCTTGGTTTGAGCAGCAGCAGACCAGCATGTGTTAGCTTAATTCCTAAGACATGATGACAGTGGTCTCTGTGCCACTAAACATTTTTTCAGTAATTATTATTTGCTGTCAAAGATGACTTCCAATAGCTGCACTCATGCCACATGTTTTTCTCACAGTGCCTTCAGTTTGAGCCAGGAACAGCAGTGGAAGTTAAAAGAACAACACCTCAGACTGCAGATTGCCCAGCTTGAGACTGCCTTGAAGTCAGACCTTACAGACAAAAATGAAATCCTTGATAAAGTTAAAGCAGAAAGAGGTATATAATAAATGTTTTAAGTAACACGCAGTAAGTAACCAAGTGACATTTCTTATGATATGCAGTGCTAACGAGTTTGCTGTATTACTTCTTTATACATAAACCTGTACTTTCGATACATATGCACATAATTACTTCTTCTTATGCTGGTAATCTGTTAAACATGACTGTTCTGGGTACTCACTGTCTAAGTGATAGTCCATATTTACTCTCGATTGCCCTTACATTTTTGTATCACATGCTAAATGATAAAATCATTACAAAAACATATTCATTATCTTTGTGGTTTAATATCTACTTTAAAAGACATTTGTGTTTATTTCTTAACTGGGTGACTGAGCTAGTACTGACATAATTTTCAGAGATGCATCCATCAAATTCAGTCTATGTATGGCCATAATATTCAAGCATTTACATTATGTAGCGTATTAATATCAGGGAACACGTACAATGAACATAGACATAGTTTATTTATCAGAGAGCGTATTTTGAATATTACCCACATACTTTATTTCAGTAGTTTCGATATTTGGCAGTGGGAACAAAGACTACAGGCAAGATTCACAATAGCTCAATTAGAGTTTCACTTGGAAGTCTTAATTGTGCTATAGCAATAGTATAAGATTCAGAGACATGAAAGAGCCACCTTGTGCAAACGCTCATTAGCGGCTTATTGCCACATCTCTGAAATGAATACTCTGCAATTAGAAATAACTGCACTACTGTCCCTCCATTCTGTTCCACAGGTACGTATAGATACACGCGTGCACACACACGCACAGACACACACACGCAAACACACACACACAACCTCCTCTCCCCCCGTGACAGCTTAATTTATGCCCTTAAACACACCCACATTGATTTATAAGCTCCCCCCAATGACTTTGCGGTGGTTACTTGCTTCGATGCTAACAGCACTTTTCCTGCCATAGATGTCAGTGGGTTTACACCACTAATGACAACTTAGTGAGGAAAAAAGCACAACAAAATTTAATAAAAGGTTATGCGCTTTTGACGTTTTAGTCTTCAGAACAAATGCATTTAAAGATATGCTGATTTAAGTAAGAAAATAAATTGGTTACATGACCTCTCTTAACCACCACCATTCCTTGCACATGTTAAAATTCTAACCAAAAAAACAATAAACTAAAATAAATCATTCCTAGAAATTCATATTGAAGTTCAAAAAGAACAATTTCTTCATTTGCATTTATTAAACTTTTGTCTGTGTTTTAATACTACCCTGTAATTAATACTACTGTTTAAATTAGCTGGATTGTAAGCATTGAATAAAATCTGCCACTTTAATTCCCTATACTCGAGCTCCCCGTCTGTGTCTCCATTCAAATTATTTGGAACCCCATCCATGACAGAGAAAAAAAACTCTTGAAATTTGGACATTCTGTAGAGTTTTCCCAGAGCATTGTCAACTTTTTAATTTTAATGGCATATTGATCTTCATAAACACGCTTCCTAAGTTCTCTGTTAGTCTTCCCAATGTAGAATGACTTGCAGGAACTACAAGCTGTCATATATACCACAAACTTGAAAGCAGAAGTAAAAAAGCCAGGGGTTGGATATGTTCTATCACTTTCTACATCTACAAAAAAAGGGCTTTCTGACATGTATCTGCACATGGAACAGTTCAAGCACTTAAAGGTGCCCTTTTTATGAGTTTCACTTGTTTTTTTACTTCCCTCTTCGAATCGCTCCTGCATAACAAATAAATAAAGTAATCCTGGAAACACAATTATATAGTAGATTATTTGTTTGTGTCCAGGGATATATATATATACATTGAACTTTAACCACATGAAGATGCTGACACTGATTTTACTAGACTAAATAAAGTGGCTGCAACTGGAGTCATACCATAGTAATCTATTATCCATTATCCCTCTTGCGTTAACAGTTTTAGAGGGTAGCAAGGTATTCCATCAATTTTTATATATTTTTAGTTCTGTTCCTAATGTGTGCAGTAAACTTACATCACACAGAACATAGTATAAACTGCTTGTCTTTGCTTTCTTGAGCTTAAGCCTGGCAACCTGATACTCTTTGAAGGCAGTTAATCTGTTAGATGAAGTTTGTTATTTAAACGGTATGTAAGTTTATATGAGAATTGGTGGAATAACTCTTTCATCTGGTATGAGTAGGTGAGCTCTTGTCAGCCAACAGGACTGAAGCCACTAGCTTTCATTTAGCTTGGCATCTAAAACTTTCCCTGGCTATGCCCCCCTCAATTCCCCATAATGCTCTGCAAAGTAGGTTTCTGTCCAGAACTTTTTTCTATTTGAGATGCTCATATGGTAGAAAATAGTCCAAAGCTGCATAACACTTACTTATTTTGCTAATTCTTTTCTCAAAATCTTTATTCCTTCATCTATTGACTTATTTTAGCTGCTGTGATGGCATAGAGGGATAAAGCCCTGACTACAACCCAAGTGACCCAGGTTTGATTAGCATCCCGGGCGACTGATGGAGTAGCAGGGAGAGATGGGCTTACCCATCCTGGGTGGCGGGTGGTGATTGGGCATCTCTAGTTGATGATCCCTGGTGGAGACTGGGAATGCCGCAAGATGAGGTGTGTTCAGAGGAGGCAGTGGGGCTGGCTGACCTGCCATAGAGGTGGGACAGTACACTACAGATCCCCACATTGCACACCCCCTCAAGGCTGTACCACATTGCCACAAGGGGAAGGGGGATACAGGGTAGGCCAATAAGTCCCACCCCCAAGATGGAAACACAGACGTGCTGAGCCCTGTTGCCTGTGATCTATCACAGGCACCTGCAAGGTACCAGAATAAGTTCAGGAGTGCATGGAGGAGCTAGTAAACCCAGTATGGACAGGGCATGAGGGCTGTGATAGTAACAACGAAGGAAGGATGAGGGGAAGAAATAGTAAAAAATAAAAAAACTCTGATTTATTTTTCTGCTTAATTCAGTCTTTTATTTGCTGCCTTTTAGTCAATCTCCTATCTGTACATTCCCTCCCCTAATCCTTGACATCTTTTTCTTGCTTTGCCTTTCCACTTTTATTTCTACTTGCTCTGCATTTACTTTATTGGTGCATGTTTATCATTCACACTGCGTCAGTGTTTAAGGATTCTTTGTCTGCACAAACCCACACTGGCTGCTTTCCAGAGCAGAGAATTCTCTCCCAGAACCCTGTGATAGGGGATCTGCTAAGCCCCTCCCATCAGAGCAAGCCTAACCCCTGTCACAGGAATTCAGTTGTTCAGTCTTTTAGTGCCAGCTGTAGAAATCATGCAGCAGACTCTCCTCAGCAGCCTACATGGCTGGATTAAGATCCATTTGGGAGCTTCCCTTCCTTTTTATTTTATATAGTTTCGATTTCTTTCAGTTTTATTAAATATATATGTGTTTGTGTTAACTTTCTCTTTTAGAATACTTACTATTTTATGCTGCTGTTAATTTCTCTGGAATTCTAACTTACTACTGTGTCATTTGTATGCTTAACACTGCTTTTAAGCAGTTATGGGTTTTTTCTAAAGTGTTTTATGATTTGTACTCCGAAAATGAAGATATGTAGTGTCAGTTGAACACTAGGGACTATCTTTTGCATGTAGAACAGTGATTTAATTGTGCCTGTGTATCTTGCTTCATTTTGAAGTTCAGACAAGAAAGTAGTGCACTTTTTTCCTTTGTGTGATATTTACTACTAATATAATACTTGCGAAGCCATTTTTTTCTTTAAATTGCAATTTTATCGCAAATTACTTTATTTGCATTTTTGTGAAGATTCATTTTTGACATGGGAATCTCTAAGTAAATACTTAAACTGACATTCTCCCTTTCATTCCTCCTCACGGCTGGGTCATGGATCCGATACTCGGATCTGACTCGGCCTCATTCTTACAGTCTAGGATCCAAGTCTCGAGCTCCTCCCTTTTCCCGTAATGCCCTGTCCTCTGCCTATCCTCCTCAGATCTCGTTTGCTGCCAGCAGTGGCAGATGTGGTTTCTGGAGTCTCAGGCCTTTAACTTGTTAGTGGATATCTTTCAGTAGTCTTCATAACTCCTTGTCATATAAGTCATTTTTGAATCCTTTCCAGTACTTCCTCCCCTTCCTTAGCAGTGCAAACTAGAAGTTAACCTTTATGCCCTTTCTCGTTGTTCAACTATTGGGCCTAAGCTTGCACTTTTTCTTTCTCTCTCTCTGCCGTTTGTTGTAATTTTGTTCTAAAAAAAAAATAAAATAAAATAACATCTGATGTTGTCAATCTTCATTCATTTTTGACTGATGGGTTCATTTCTGACCTCTCGGAACCAACTCAGCCATTATACATAGCTCATGCCAGCCAAAAACTGTAGAGCTAAGGCTCTACCCACAATGCCTCTCATCCCATTACCTCAGATCTCATTTGCCGCATAGAAAATTGGACACATCAGCCGATGCTCTCAGCCAAGTGCTTTAAGATTTCTATTTCTTCATTGTTGTTTCTAAAAATATTTGATTTAAACACTTATTGGATAGTTTCATGACCTTGACTGTTTTTCTGACTATTACTACCCACCCACCCCTTTTATCTTTCTTTAACTCTTATTACCATAATTCGTAACAGGCCTCCCCCCTTTCTTTGTTATCGTTGGCAGTCTAACATACCATCATTGGTATCCTCTTTTCCCCCTTTCTCCCTTTACCCATTTGGGTATTTTCTCTATACCATTGCTGGTATATCTGTTAAAAAAATTCCTTTCTTTCCTTCCCTTCCTCTTTTGTGAGTGTGCATCTGTGACCCAACTGTTTTTTGGATATGGCAGAGAAACAAAAGGGGACATCCAGATTCAAGCAGTGTTAGGACTGTGGCAGAAAATGCCCAATTCTGATGGGCATTTTTTTTCCTTGTACTGCTTGGGTGCCCCTCACTTGGACATAACTTGTATTATTTGTCAGGGCTTTAGCTCCCGTACTTTAGCAGAGAGGCGCAATAAACTTATCTTAAAAGGCTTATTGAAATGCCCTTTTATTGAACCCCTATCTAAGCAGAGACTTCAAAATATCCTAAACCAGATGTGAAGAAAAGAAGCCACGCTGTGCCGACCTCCCCTACAGCACATGAAGCAAAGTCCCAAAAATTACAGGTTCCGATGGTTTCTTCAGAATCGAAAGCCAAAGTACCGAAAGTGGAAATATCACATCTGGCATTGAAAATGACTAAATCTTCATCAGTGCTGTCAGTCATTGAACCGACTCAGCCTTGAACCTCTTTGGCACCGACCATTGCTTCGGCACCAGCAATAACTTCTATTCAACCACCACTATCCTCTCATTCAGTTCCACATTCCCCTTCCATACATCCAGCTATGGTGCCAAAAGTTGATCCGATAGTTATTCCCAAGACTAGATATTCCCCTTCAGTAGACCTTTTTTTGGGTCAACAACCAAGCCCATTTCTGGATAGGCCTGAGTCCCCTTCGGGAATGTCAATCCATTCCTCCAGGAGTCTCTCAGAATTGGACATAGTCAGATTAGTGGATCAGGTTTTGGAAGCCAGTGGCCTCCCTGCACCATCACAAGTCTATCTTCCACCCAGATCCAAGGCTTATTTTCCAAGGACTCCACCAGTTATTCCTCCTTCAACCTCCTTTCAGGACTTGGAGCCCCCCACATTGATGCTCCAGGTGCCAGCTACCTCTGTGCCAACAGTGGTTCTCACCTTGGTGTCAGATCGACTCTTTGGTCTTCTGCTCCTTTGGATCTGTTGCGCACCTGGGACCTTGGTTTGGCTGTTTGTTCTAAGATTTATGGACTGGTTCAAGTTGTTTTCCATGGTACTGTTTACGGCTCTCGGGGCCATGGTAGTTTTGAGCTCTCTCTCTGCTCCTGCTGTGGGTGGTGGCTTGTCGGAGTGGGGTGTGGCCCCTGTTCCAAGGTTGTTTTTCTCAGTTCCAGGCTCCCATCCCTCTTTGGGCGGGCCTGCCTTCCAGATTATGGAGAGAGCTTTGGCCTCAGCAGGCTTTCAGCTGGTTTCATTATAGTTGGAGTGCCATATTTTTGTTTCCTCTAATTCGCAGCTGTCACAATCTGCTATGTCTAGACAGTGGGCACAAGAGCTGCAAGACACCCTGATTCAGGGTCCCCCCTCTTCAGAGTCCTTCTCAGAACCTCCCCTGATGAGCCACCCCATGAGGACATGCAAGAGGAAGCACTTGGATTCTCCAGAAGAATCAGTCACTGAAGACGCAGATTATGATGAAGGGGAAGGGTCTCCATGGTCACCCCCGAAGATGCCTCTTTTGGAGACATCCTGGAAATATTAAAACAGAGGGGTGATTGGAAGCCCTCAAACCCATCCTGTGAGGAATCTGTGTTCTTCCAAGCTTTTCATGCCCACCCTTCTACTTCTTGGGTGACCCTGTTCAGTGAGCGTGGAAGGCTCCTGACTCCATAGAGCCTATTCCCTGGAGACCGGATAAGATTCTTTCAGCACTAGAAGATCAGCCCCATTGGTCTAAGGGTCTAGCAGTGGATACCATGGTGGTGGTGGTGGCAGCCACCAAAAAGGAACTCGCTGAGGAGAGTTCAACTGTCCATCCTCCTGAGAGTCTCGGATGATGGACATATTTGGGAAATGGATCTTTGCTTCAATGACCTTCATTATTTGGTCCTTGAACTTCTTGGCACAATTTACTAAACTCCAAAGAGATCTGATAACTGAGCTTTCAGACACCTTTGCAGGAGCAGTGTCTGACAGGGTTTGAGATAAAATTGCCTCTCATTTTGCCACCGTGGAGTCTATCTCAAATTCGTCCATGCAGCTTATTGCTAATACAGCTGAAGGGATGTCTAGAGCAGCGGGTACAAGCATTGCCATTAGGCGTCACGCCTGGATGCACTTGTGATTCCATGGAACCCTTTAAGTCTTCCTTTATCAATGCTCCTGTTGACGGTACTTCCTTGTTTGGTCCAAAAATCAGAGACATACTAGCTAGGTGTGAAAAAAAAGATGGAAAGGCCTTTTCTGCTGTGGGCATTCATTTTTCCACTCCACAATGACTTTACTGCAGGAATCAGAGGAGTGGAAAATGTGATTCAAGAAGACCCAAGGGCCATTTCGGGGCACATGTGGTAAGTATTCCTCCTGGGGCAGAGATGGGAATTCCTCTGGAAGATGCCACCCCCCTGTGACAGAGGGGGTCCGCGTAACTAGGGCACCAGAGATTCCTTTCCTGGACAACCCTATCACCACTCCTGAACAGAGGCCTGATTGCTTACCTCTGGAAGCAGTTGGGTGAAGATTTGCTCTGTACAATTCAGCCTGGCTTACAATAACCTTGGACACCTGGGTGCAGAAAGTTATTGCCAGAGGTTACTACATTCCCTTCAGTCTTTTCCCAAAATCGAATCCCTGATGTTCCACCCAGTCAGAGGGGTCTAGCAGCAGTAGAGATTTGAAAGCTGTTTAAAAAAAAAAGTCATCCAAGTAGTCCCACCAGACCAAATAGAATCCGGATTCTACTCAGGATTCTTTTAAGTGCCAAAAAAGACAGGGGACTGGAGACCAGTCTTGGATCTCAGCCTACTGAGCAAACTTGTACAACAGACACAAAATTCCAGATGGTCATGGTTCAGTCAGTCCTTCCCATTCTAGGAAGGACAATTGGATGTGATCTATAGATCTTCAGGAAGCGTATTACCTCATAAAAATGAACCAACACACCAGAAGATATCTCCACTTCTGGCTAGGAGCCAGTCATTACCAATTTTGAGTGCTGCCCTTCGGTCTCACCACAGCCCCCAGAGTGTTCACCAAATGCATGGCAGTCATAGCAGCTCATTTGAGACTACAAGGATTCCGGGTGTTTCTGTATCTAGACATCTAGCTACTCACCACTCCCTCCAGGCATCTACTGCTTTACACCATAGACTTTGCTCTACATTTTGCCGAAACACTAGGCATTTCAGTCAACAAAGAAAAGTCACAATTGACTCCCCCACAGGATCTGGAGTTCATCAGAGCAAGGTTAAATACATTATCCTGTGTAGCCTCCCTTCTTCTCCACCGACTGTTGAAACTAAGATCGCAACTTCAAGTAATAATTTCCCGAAACAAAGTTTCTGCTCATTTGATGCTACAACCTCTGGGAACCATGGCAGCAATGATAATGTTAGATCCCCTTGTGAAGAATCACATGGGGCTGCTTCCGTGGCTCTTGGTGTCACAGTGGTCAGTTCTAACGCACCTCGTGTCCCATCCAGTCTTGATAACAAATCGCTGCAAAAAGGATTTATCTTGGTGGATGAAGCCAGAAGAGATTCTTTGGGGTCATCCCTTTTCCCCCTCTCAGCCCAAGGCCCTAATGACCACAAATGCTTCTCAGATAGAGTGGGGGGGGGCATTTTCTGGGAAAGACTGCTTAAGGCACTTGGTCCCCACAAGAGGTCAATTTGCACATCAGTGTCCTAGAATTCAGGGCAGTGCTTTTTGTCCTCCCTTCAGGGGCAATTGCAATCCAGTCAGACAACATGTCCATAGTCTGGTATATCAGCAAACAGGGAGGAACCAGGTCCTACCCTCTATGTCGGGAAGCTTTAAGGATTTGGCAATGGGCAATTGCTTCCAACTACTTTCTGATAGCAAAACATATCCTGGGGAACTCCAACGTGATTGCAGACAAAGTGAGCAGATGTATCCCCCCTGCCTCATGAGTAGTCTCTCAATCCCAACGTAGTGATGAAGATTTTTCATTGATGAGGGCAGCCTTGCTGCAACCTGTTTGCTTCTCCCATAAACCACAAGTGCAGCAGCTACTTTGCCCTAATCCCCCCCTCATGGGGAGTCCCTGTGAGATGCACATCTTGTTGATTGGCCCCCGGTACGCCTGTATGCCTTTCCCCCATTTCCACTGATCCCCCAGTTTCTGAGGAAAGTCCAGTGGTTGAGAAACAAAGTGATTCTCATTGCACCTTACTGGCCCTGTCAAGTCTGGCTCCCCTTTCTTTTAGCCTCATCTGGTTCACTGCCCATGAACACTGGACCCAACTCTGGACCTACTTTCTCACCCTCAGGGTTTGGTGCATCTCAGTCTTCAAAATCTCAAGCTGATGGCTTGGTTTCTCCAATTCCTGTAATTGCTGGGCAGAATAACTTGTCCTGTCCAGTGCAAAAGATACTTCTGGCTTCCCATAAACCATCCACCAGGAAGCTTTATCTAAGCAAATGGAAAAGATTTTCAATTTGGGCATGTACAAACTGGATAGACCCTTTCTTGGCGTCAGTTGATAAATTCCTGGAATATTTAGCTACCTTATTTGAAATGGGGGCCTTTACATCTACAATTAAGGTTCATTTGGCTGCCATTTCAAATTTTCATAACTGGTTTGATGACCATTTCTTGATGTCTCATTGTCTATGCAAAATTTTTCTTAAAGTTGCTGTGCATTTAAAACCCCCTTTCAAAGACCCTGTATCTCCATGGGATTTGACCTTAGTCTTACAATGTCTAGTTTGACAGCCCTTTCAGCCAGCAGCTACTTGTGACCTCAAGTTTTTGTCTTGGAAGACTCTCTTCTTAGTAGCTATCACATCTGCTAGGAGAATTTCAGAGTTACAGGCTTTTTGTTTGAATCATCCCTTTATAATTTTTCACAAAGAAAGAGTATCACTCAGAACAATCCCACTTTCCTTCCCAAAGTGGTATCAGAGTCTAATATCAACCAGCCCATAGACTTACCAGAGTTCTTCCCAAATTTTACAAACAAAGGACAGTACTCTTTACACTTGTTGGACAACCACAGACAATTATGTTTTTACTTGGACAGAACAAAAATTTCTATAAAATCAGACCAACTATTTCTATCATTTTCAGGACCCAGACTGGGCAAACCTATATCAAAGGTCACCTTGTCAAAATGGATACAAGACTGCATTACCTTTATATACAACCAAAATAAACTCAAGCTGTCAACTAGAGTTAGAGCTCATTCTACTAGATCTGTTTTCACTTCAGCGAGCTTCCGTTCCAGGGCTTCTATGGAAGATATATGTGCAGCTGCAACCTGGGCTACCCCACATACCTTTATCACTCATTACAAATTAGACATGGTCTCCAGGGAGAAGAGCATCCTTTGGCTCTATGGGGCTCAAGAGTATCCTTCCTTAGGGCCGCTAAGGATCTAAAGTAGCTGGGGACTCTGTCCCATCTGTCAAAAATGAAAGAAGATTGACAACATGAGATAAAGAAGTTATGTTCTTACCATAACATTCCATCTGTGTTGGCGATCTTCATTCATTCTGGACATCCTACCTTCCTGCCCCCTCCAAAAGGCTCCTGGAGGTTCGGAACCTAGTCCTGCGATATTATAGGGTTATACCTTAGACAGGGATTCTGTATTTTCTTAACTACTACTAACTAGGGAACTCTATGGAATGAGCGCTTTAGTAGACCACGTATTCCTCCTGTTATAAATATGCGCTTCTAAATAGATAACCCTGTAACTATGTTAACCATCTAAGATTTATATGTGAGCATAACTGTTATCGCTCTGTTAGCATTGACATACTACTAGATACCTTCCCCACTCAACTTGCTAGTTGAAGGAACACATCAGAGGGGCTTTAATTGACTAAGGGTTCTGGAAACCTACTATTCGTAGCTAGGATATTCATACTTCTTAACATAACTAGCGCTGTGCACGTGGAACGCTATAAGCGTCCCAGTCACCTTGTTCTGCTAATGGCATACTTTATTAGGAAGAAACTGCTTTATCACTGAACTTTTTATATTAATTTCTACATCTAATACTGAATTTACGTAGCCTAGATCACCCTTAGTAATGTCCTTTGACTTTACATGTTTTTGTCTTTTTCTGTCGTATCCGTTAACCTCTTTTTAAATAAAACAGATCTTCCTTTCCATCTTAAACGGAATTACCGTTGTTTCTGCTGGAGCTGTTGTAAGCGGCTTACCTGTATTATATTCAATTACATTTACTTGCCCCTGAAGCGACTCTATTATTACTGAGCGCTATCTCTGCCTGTACAAGCAGAATATTGTGCCTTAGGCATTACCCAGTTTCTGCTCTAGAAACACTCCTAGGGAATCATACATAGCATCTAAATGACTACTTCCATAGTGTTTAAAAGTACCATACCCTTGTAAACATAGATAGCGACATGTAGTTGGCTGCTGTATGACTTATCACTGCCTTATACTGTTAAACATAATTTCAGACACAGTTTACTTTAGATAATATCCTACTGTTAACCCTCTGTTAAGACAAGTTGCCTGCTAAGAGAAACTAACATAGCTCTTTCCAACCTAGATATATGTATGTTTCTTAGTAAAATTATTAGAATTATAGCTGTACCTGTGTTATTTACTGTACTCTTTAGATGATTTAAGACAATTTAAGTATTTTTATGTCTAGATAATTTAGACAAATCTGGGTATTTTAATGTTTATATGTCAGCTACATGTAGTTGTAGCTGTATACCTGTTTTCTTATGTCTTCTAATCCTAGTATTATCTATCTCACTATCTTCTGTCATCCCACTTTTACCAGCCTGGTAAACCAGTACACTCCTGTACCTAATACCTGAACTCACCCTCCTGGAAGTCTTTGAAAACTAGTCCGAACTAAGGAATTTCCCACCAACTCCCTGAGAGGCCAGCTTATTAAGACAGTGAAAGTATGTGCTGCTCTAGATACTAGAACTTTGCACCAATATTTCAGGTCTATGAACCCTACTACGCTAGGCAAGTTTCCCACTCAGGATAGCCAGCAGCCTGCAACCTCCCCTTCAGCCATCTTTTTCTGTCTTTTTACCAAACGCTCACATGCAGCCTATACTCTCTGTTTTCAAAAGTAGCCCAACTCCCTCTGTCCTTGTAGCCTGCTACCCTTGTATAAGAATGATTTGTTGCAATTAAGTTACTGGCCACTAAGTGGCGCCATACCATTACCGTTCTTTATCTCAATTCACTACAATTATCTCTTTACTCAGACCTCCTAACCCTGTTGTTTTTATTTCAGTTTCTTCTCTACATAGACGTTGTTTTCCACCTCCCACCTTTGTCCTAGAGTACACTTTTTCTGCACTCGAACTCTCTGACATATATATGTTCCTTATACTAGCCTGTTAACTTACCTCTGCTCTCTCTCACTTTCAAACTTACCTGCTGAATTCTCCCTTTCTACTGATTGTCTTCGCTAGTAGTCCACTCTCTTGTCTCAACCCGCTCCGTTCGCCCTTCGGGCTCACTCCGGTCCCCTACCCTGCCCCCTATTCCCACCCACCCCCAGTGCTCCTACATTTATACCGCTAGTGAACACACCCCTATCCTATCTACTCCAATCAGATTGATAACATCATAGACTCATCCAAACCTCTTTATTGTACAACACACCCACTAATTAACTAATCTACCTCCTCCCCTATTTACTTAGTCATACTACCACTCCCCACCTGTACCTATAATCTACTTCTCATCCCTTTGCTCACCTCCCCAATCATTAAAATGTATACAACTTTCATCACTTCACAACTTAAACTACTTATCTGCTTATCACTTTTATCTTCTCTTGTAACTACTTACCTCTTAACATCCTACGAATACCCACTTAACTCTACTCTTCCTTTTCCCTCTAAATACATCTCTACACCTATATCACCTTTCTCTCCTACCTTCTTAAATCTCACCACTCAGCCTAACTACCCACTAGCCAAATGCCACAGACTTGCACACTTCAAGTTAAGCAAACTAAAAACTAGGAAACGATTTGACTGTTTTTTTACAAACTTCTCCAACCAAAATATTTTAAACTCCTTCACTCACTATTGGTTGGAGATATTCATCCTAACCCTGGCCCACACCATACCAATACCAATGCCTACATAAAACAAGACAAAACTACTTCTCTGTCATCTTCCATACCTACCAACTCGCTCTCTATTGCCCATCTCAACATACAAAGTATTTGTAACAAAATTACTCAAGTCCATGCCCTTCTAGATGTCCATCAATTTGATATTTTATGTTTAGCTGAAACATGGCTTAAGCCTACCATTAAAGACAATGAAATCACTCCACTCGGGTATAACATCATTAGACTTGAGCGCACTACCAAAAAGGGAGGAGGGGTAGCAATTCTCTATAAAACACAGTTCCAAGTTAGTACTATAAATCTGACTTATACCCTAGATAATAATGCCGAAGTAATCAGCTCCAAACTTCAAGTCAACACTAGTAAAGCCATAAATATCATTTGTGCATATCTCCCTCCAGGAAATAACATTAACACTCTCAAATGTATCCTTAGTTCACTCTCCACCAACCTCCCTCAAGAAACTTTAGTCCTAGGTGACTTCAACATTGATTGGTATTCCTGTAACAATACAAACCCCACCTCCCATATATACCTATATGGCTTCATACAACTCATTAATAGTCCTACTAGAACTAATAAAACCAACAATAATGAAACCATCTTAGACTGGATCCTTACTAATACTCCCTAACAAACCTACCAATCAGGTACCTTACCAGATGACCTAAGCGACCACTCGCTAACATATGTCATTAGACATAAAACCAACCTAATCTTACCTACTACTTACAGAACACTATGCTCAAAAAAGCAATTTAACGTTGAACATTTTCAAACTGAGTTAAGACTATGTAATTGGTCCCCACTAAAATATCTCTCACTTAATGAAGCAGTAGAATACTTCAGTTCCACATTCTTATCTATCCTTGATCACCATGCCCTTAGTCGTACTATTAGAACCAAAGCTAAAGTAGCTCCCTGGCTGACCAACAATACTAGGCAAAAAATCATTCTCAGAAACAAATCTTGGGCTAAATGGCGTACCACAAATAATCTAACTGAATGCCAAAACTTCAAAGAGCTTAGAAACAGTACAAAAAAGCCATCCTGACAGACAAAAAAAACTATTACCTTCAATTACAGCAAACCTCCAAAAATGAACTTAAAACATTCTGGGCCATTATTAATAATCTTTTATCCCCAGGTCAGTCTATCACACCAAACCCTCAGGACTCTAACCCAGACAATCCCACACAAATAGCCAAGGACTTCAATTCTTTCTTCACTAATACTATCCAAACTCTTGCTAGTCACCTATCCCCTGACACCTCTAAGCTACTCTTACCTACTGGTAATACTCCTCCTTCCCTTCACTTACAACCTGTATCTACCTCCTTTGTCTCATCACTGCTCCAAAAACTAAAACCTACCACCCCCTCTGCAGACAAACTTCCTGCAGAATTCTTGCAAATAGGAGCTTAAGACATTGCCTATCCCATTTCTATTCTGATAAATAGATCTATAAATGAAGGAATTTTCCCTTCTATCTAGAAGATATCTCACATCATCCCACTACACAAAGGGGGGAACTCTAATGACTTCTCAAACTTTCGCCCTGTAGCACTTCTATCACCTCTAGCTAAAATCATGGAAAAATGTATCCATAAACAACTACTTTATCCACCTTCTCCATAACAACCTACTTGCTAACTGTCAGCATGGATTCAGACCTTCCCACAGTACTACCACTGCTTTACTCTCCTTTACCAACTCCATCAACTAAAACCGCAACAACAATTATCTATCATCTTCAGTCTTCATTGACTTATCTAAAGCTTTTGACATGGTCAATCATAAACTTCTTCTGCACATACTAAAATCTCTCTCACTAGATACCCCTTCCTTAACTTGGTTTACATCTTACCTAGAAAACCGTCAGCAGGCAGTACTCTGGAAAAATTCACTATCTAATCTCCTTCCTATCTCTTTAGGTGTACCTCAAGTCTCTATCCTAGCCCCCCTTTTATTTTCTATCTTTATTAATGACCTCCAATCAGCTATCCCTAACACTACCTGCATACAATATGCAGATGATTCTACTATAATCTGCAGTGCTACCTCTCAAACTGAACTCCAGTCTCTTACCCAAAAAGCCTTTACCACTGTTGAACAGTGGTTCTCAGACCATTGCCTTCTCCTCAACCCCAAGAAAACCAAACTGTTACTGTTCTCACCTATCCGTAAATCTACCCCACTTAACTTCACTCTCACTTCCACTGATAGCACTCTCATTTCTCCAGACTCAACTACAAAATTACTAGGAATAACTGTTGACAATAATCTAAGCTTTGACTCTCACATCAACAACACAATAAAATTAGTTAACAAAAAAATTGGATCCCTTTACAGAATTAAACCCTTCTTTACACCTGAAGCAAGAACCACCTTAGCCAGATCTCATCTTATCTCTACTCTTCTATATGCTTCCCCCATTTACACTAATCTCTCCAAAAACAACCTCAAGAAACTTGCTACATCTTACTATAATATTGCTAGATTTGCTACAGGATCCCAGTTTAGAACTCACCATTGCCTGAACCTAAGACAACTAGGTTGGCTGGAACTTCCCAATGAACTAATACTTCAACAGCTCTTAATAGCTCACAAAATTCTATATCAACCAACTAAAATACCAATACTCTCTAACCTCATTTCACCATACAATAACATGAAACACCTACTTTCTTCAAACAAACTACTGATTTATACTCCCAAACCAAATAACTCTGAAGGTGACTGCCTCTTTTCCAACGCTGTTGGAAAAATGTGGAACAAACTACCCTCTGATATCTCATCTTTGCCCGCACTACCACTTTTTAAAAGACAACTGAAAATGCATCTCAATAATCACTGGCTTTGCTCCTGTACCAACCCAGATTAACTTTCCTTCTTCCTCTCTCTTTTTTCTTCTACCATAATTACTTTCATTCTCTTCTCCCTATACCCTTGATAGCTATCCCTTTACATAACATCTATGTAGATAAATGTTATCTCATATATACTGTATATCCTTGATAGCTGTCCCTTTACATAACATCTATGTAGATAAATGTTATCTCATATATACTGTATGACCATTGTAAAAAAAAAAACTTTTTATTTTCATTTTTTAAGACATTTTATTATTTCTCTTTGCTCCTATCATGTTTGTATATTACATAAATTAACTAACTCTGTTTTGCCTATTGTATTGTATTACCTATTGCTGTTTAAACTTGTAATAACCATTGGAGCTTTTCTCCCCGGGCCTCTACTGAAAATGGACATATATCCAGTTGGACTTGCCCAGTCAACAAATGTAAAATAAAAATAAAAATAAATAAAAAATACTAGGCAAAGTTGATCTGAGGTAATGGGAAGAGAGGCACTGTGGGTAGAGCCTTAGCTTGATTGTTTTTGGCTAGCTTGAGCTGTGTATAACAGCCGAGTCGGTTCCAAGAGGTCGGAACCGAACCCATCAGTCAAGAATGAATGAAGATCGACAACACAGATGGAACGTTATGGTAAGAACATAACTTCTTTTTATATATTTAGATATATAGATATTTAACTGAGTGCTAGTTTTCCTGTCTTTGAGTGACTGTGGTTGCTGTTTTTGAGGTAGCCTTATTGTTGTTTCTGGTGGGCACGTGTTGTGTTTTCTTTGTTCACTATGTCTGGTAAACCTGCCAGATTTAAGCGGTGCTCAGAATGTGGGCACAAATATCCCATTCTGATGTTCATAGCAAATACATTTATTGTCTTGGGCCTGAACATCTGCGGTATGCTTGCTCCATTTTCGAGGGATTTAATCTCAGGGCTGTTGCCGGCCACAATAACAAATTGATTTGACTGATGTCTGTCTAGGGGCTCAAACCCTCTCCAAGACATGGTAGGGTATGCTGACCAAAAGAAATGCCCTCACAAATCCTCGAGGGCTTTGTCGAAGCCACTCTCCAAATTATGAAGACGTTCTCATCCAACAGGGTCAGATCTGAGACCAGTCTTGGTGTTGGTGGGTCCAAAACACTTCTCAGATCCATCCGGTATTATTCATGTAACCAGTTCTCCTAGAGCTTCCACTTCCACTTCCACTTCGGATTCAAGAGCAAGGGGCCAAATTCTGGAGTTGGCATGGGGAGCTGCATCTCCCTCCAGACTACTGAAGACACTCATTAGACATTCTAGACCACCATCAGTAGTCTCCTTCAGGTCTTCTAGGAGCCTTTCAGAGGTCGATGTGGACAGGATGATAAGGAAGATCCTCAGGATTCAGATCCAGATGTTGGTTTTGCCTGCTGCATCCCCTCTAGGTTCTGGACTGTTTCCATTCAAGTGCAGTCTCCTTCTCTGATCTGTCCTTCGGTATTGGAGTCACAGGATCATAGCCACTCAAGAGAGCTGGGGTCAGATCTGAGGAGCTGTTCTTCATCTACTCCGATGTTGGATCGCAGCAGGTCTTGGATCTGGGTGGGGGGGCTCTGCTCTGACCTTGTCGGAGCCATCTCTTCTTTTTGGCGCTTAATAATTCAGGTCCAGTTCTACCTGGAACCCATGGACCAGTGGTCCCTACCCTTTCTTCTTCAGTTGCCTCATCTCTGGTAGAGCAAGGGAGGGATTATCCAGGTCCATCAGCATTCCAAGTTGTAGAAAGGGCCTTGTCCAGTCATAGGGTTCTGGTCTCTCTGAGCTGTGAACCTCCCTGTCGAACCCCCTTGGATAAGAGAATTGAGCCTGTTATGCCTGGCCAGAATCAGCCCGTCTAGACAAGTCTTCAAACTCATCTCTTAGAGAGAATCCCCTCTTCATCCAAGACCTCCCCTGAACATCCCACAGAGGAGATTCCTCGTAAGAAGACATGCAAGAGGAGGCACGTTGAGTCCCCCTTGGAGTCCCTTACCACGGACATGGACTTTAATGAAGTGGAAGGATCCCCATGATCACCACCGGAGGACATCTCCTTTAGAGACATCTTGGAGATCCTGAGGCAGAGAGGTGGTTGGTTGGCCCATCCTCCTTCCTCAGAAGAGTCCGTGTTTTTGGAGGCTTTCAGAATGGGCCCATCTACATCCTGAGTGACCCCCCCCACTGGACGAGCTCAGGGATTTGGCATCCCGCCAGGCCTGGAAGAAGCCAGACACAATTGAACCTATTCCAAAATGACCAGGTAATGTCTTGTCCCCCCTAAGGACAGACCATACTGGACCAATGGTATACTGGTAGATGCCATGGTTGTGGCAACAGCTACCAAAAAGGAGCTAGCTGAACAGAGCTACACTGTCATTCCACCAAACAGGGAGTCCAGGGTGATGGACTGGTTTGGTAAGCACATTTACAGCTAGGCCACTTTGTTGCTGAGAGTGTTAAACTACCTGGCACAGTTTACTTGACTGCAGAGAGATCTGGTTAAGGAACTTTCTGACTCTCTAGCAGAGACCATGTCGGTGGAGGACATCAAGACAGTTTCTCCCCAACTGACAACTCTCTCTCTTCCTTGTCCAGTTCTTTCATGAGGCTCATCTCCCAGTCCACAGAGGGTACCTCATGGGCAGCCGGCTCAGATATTGCTATTAGAAGGCATGCTTGGATGAGGCTTTGTGATATCACAGAACCCTTCAACGTGTCCTTTGTGAGTGCTCTGTTGGTTCTTCTTTATTCGGGCCATCTGGCAAAGATACCCTAACCTGAAGTGAGCAGGAAGGGAAGACCTTGTCTGCCATTGGGGTCAGGTTTTCAGCACCTCAGTGCACCTTTTCTAGAAACCAGCATAATGGCAAGAAAACCTGGTTCTGAAAATCTCAGGGGTTTTCCCAGGATCAATGCGGGAATTCTTCCTCCAGGGGGAGAGGAGGAGGTTTCAATGGGAGATGCTGCCCCAGAGGCAAAGGGGAACTGCAGAATCAGGGTTTCAGAGAGCCTTTCTCTGATAAGTCCTATCAGTATTCCTGAAGTGCTGCCTGACTGCTCATCTAACACAAAACAAATGGGTGCTAAAGATTACATAATGATATACCAGTCGCTGTAACGATAAATCCAATAATAACACCAATGCTGAGCAAAAATAACCTTTTTATCAACACAAAGCTTTCAGGTATTACACCCTTTCTCAGTGCTTAATACAGGTTCAATTAAAATGCAGTTTAAATAGGAGTCATAAAAATCACATGACATGCAGCCCAACCATCATGTGAACAATTTAAAGCAATAATACAATACAAAACTAGAATCACGTATATAATATATATAATATATATATAATAAAAATTCACATATATTAATAATAAAAAAACTATATGTTCACACATTATTTTATCTTTGTATGCTGTATTTGAACTAAAATAGGGTCCAGTCATAAGTTTAGGTTTAGAGTGATTGATGTTATTCGTTCATCAATTAGGGGAGGTGATATGGGAAATCTACTAGAAGTTAAATAATTTGAATGGATTGTTAGACTTTCAGCAGACAGCCTACCAGGTTTAAATTCTGCTGTTTCCCTAAAACCTATTTTAGTTCTAATACAGCATACAAAGATAAAATAATGTGTGAACATATATTTTTTTTATTATTAATATATGTGAATTTTTATTATATATATTATATATATTATATACGTGATTCTAGTTTTGTATTGTATTATTGCTTTAAATTGTTCACATGATGGTTGGGCTGCATGTCATGTGATTTTTATGACTCCTATTTAAACTGCATTTTAATTGAACCTGTATTAAGCATTGAGAAAGGGTGTAATACCTGAAAGCTTTGTGTTGATAAAAAGGTTATTTTTGCTCAGCGTTGGTGTTATTATTGCTAAAGATTACATCCAGAGGTAATTACATTCCCTTTTTCCTTCCTCCACCAGAGAAGTAAAAGAAACTCCCTGATGTTCCACCCAGTCAAAGGAAGTACACAGTATCAGGAATTCAAAAACTACTGCAGAAAAGAGTTATCCAAGAGGTCCCAACCGAATAGAAAGGATTCAGGACTTATGCTTCATTTTAGTGCCAAAGAAAGCCAGTGACCTGAGACCCATTCTAGATCTAAGCAAACTGAATTTGTTTGTAAAGAAGGCAAAGTTCCAAATAGTTATGGTTCAGCCCATTTTATTGCTGTTGAGAAAGGATGATTGGATGTGCTCAGTGGGCTTACAGGATGCATACTATCGTACCAAAATAGACAGACAGTCCAGAAGTCAGCTGGACTTTCAGCTGGGAGCCAGTCACAACCAGTTCAGAGCTCTGTCCTTTGGACTCACCACAGCCCCCATGGTGTTTACCAAATGCATGGCAGTAGTCGCAGCTCACCTGAGACTGCAAGGGTTCTGGGTGGTTCTATATCTGGACAACTGGCTCTTCACTGCACAACCAGGCATCAACTAATCCAAGCCAGGGATTACTTTTTCAATCTTGTCAATCGTCTGGGTATCACCATAAATCTGGCAAAACCAAATCCATCTCTGATACAGAGTTTAGAAATCATTTTATTTTATTTTAGATTTATTAACTGGGAAAGTCTGACTGGATGTAAGTTCATTTTCAGCGAAGGCCCGGGGAGAAAAGCTCCAGACTTACATTACATGGATACACAAGCACTCAGGTCACTCCACAGCAAGTACAAGTATGACTCAGTCATTGTCCATGCCGGTGTGAACGACCTGAGACGTACCTCCCTGGACTACATGAAAAGAGACATAGAGGAGCTCTCAGATTATGTAGCCCAGGCCGGTATGACCCTGACCCTGAGCAGTATCCTACCCTCACCAAGAATGATGCCACAATACAGAGACAAAATGATCAGCTTTAATAATTGGCTTAATTACTGGTGTCATTCTAAGGGGATCCAGTGTCTGTCTGCCTGGGATGACATGCTTGACAAGCCACGCTGCTTCGCAAGGGACGGCTTGCACCTGTCACCTCTTGGCTTCCGGATATTGGCAAAGGTTCTTGCCACCCCCATAGTGCCTTTTTTAGGCAAGGCTCGAATGATAAACCTACTGCCCTAGAAAGCAAAAATGGAGAAAAACTAAGGGTAATACTGCTCAATGCCAGAAGTCTAAACCTCAAGATGCACGCCCTCGAAGCCCTCCTCAGTATGGAGAACATCGATGTCTGTGCTGTGACTGAAACCTGTTTCAAGGCTCCTGAGAGCACCCCAGCACTATCAGGTTATACCTCATATCATGCGTTCCGGCCCCAAAATCCGGACCGAACCACAAAAGGAGGGGGAGTATCCATATTCATAAAGGATACCCACACCTCCAGGTTAGTGGCAATGCACGAAGCATCGGAGACCATCCAGGTGCAATTAAACATAGGTAAAACTGCCCTACAGTTTGTAGCATGCTACAGACCACCCTCTCAAACTCAGGAAACCCACACAGCCTTCCTGAAGACACTGGAGAATATGAATGTCTCTCCAAACACCATCATATTGGGTGACTTCAACTACCCAAACATAGACTGGGAACATTACTCAAGCCCCAACACCCTAGCCCAAAGGTTCCTGGAGTTCATAAACTCAAATGCTATGGAACAACTAGTCACCATTCCCACAAGAGGAGAAAATATACTAGACCTGATCATCACAAACATGGGGACAAAATGCTCCACACTGGAAGTATATCCCTCATTGGTGAGATCAGACCATAAATTAATCTCACTGGAGATCCACATCCCGCCCCCAACCCCAGCAAAAAAGGCCACAGTGAAGAACTTCTCAAAAGCAAACTTCACACTTCTTAAGACTGGAGTGGTATCCTTCAAGGCCCCCGAGCCAGTGGAAACCACAACCCACGCTGCTGAAATGCTGAAACCCTTACAAATGCCTTCTATGAGCACCTCCAGGAATGTATGGATCAAGCAATCCCTAATAAAATCAAGACCCTTTCCACCAAAGGCAGGCACCCGGTCTGGTGGACCCCAGCCATAAACAAACTCTACAACAAGAGGAGAAAGCTACTACATGACAGAGCAAAATCCCTAAAAGGGAAGGCATCTCTGATCACTACTAGCAAAAAACTACGATCACTCATAAAATCATCCAAGACCAACTTTGAGAGAAAAATCACTAATGACACAAAAGACAATCATAAGGCCTTCTTTAGCTATGTTAGAAACCTGGGTGGAAACTCCCAGATATGCTCAGATTTAGTCCAAAATGATACAAAAATCACTGAACCCACAGACATTGCCAACATACTGGCAGACAGGTTCAGTGCAAATTTCTCCCCCCCCCAAAAGGAGAAATATCTATCCCACCAGAGTCTAGCCTCCCAAACATCTCAGATGCCCAGGTGAGAGCTGCTCTCTCTAAAGCAAAAAACACAGCATCAATGGGACCGGACGGTGTCCCCACCTGTGTGCTACACGAACTCAATGAGGAACTAAACCCACACATAAGGCTGCTGTTTAATCTTAGCCTTACTACAGAATACGTACCCAAAGAATGGCGTATGGCAACTGTGGTCCCACTCCACAAAGGTGGTGCTTCTACGGACCCTGGAAATTACCGCCCCATAAGCTTGACGAGCCTTGTCTGCAAAGCTATGGAGAGGATCATAATGGAACTCATAAATAAATACATTGGGGACCTACAGACACTGGATCCTACCCAATTTGGCTTTGTCAAGGGCAGATCCTGCCTCTTGAACTTGGTCGACTTTTTGAAACAGTCACTAAGGCCATTGATGAGGGTAAGGCAGTTCACACAGCCTACCTTGACCTAGCAAAAGCGTTCAACACAATACCCCACTCGGGCATCATAGAAAAGCTCACCAGCTTAGATGTAAACCCATATGTCACAAGATGGGTTGCAAACTGGCTCAAGGACAGAACACACAGGGTTAGAGTTGCTGGTGCCATGTCAGACTCTAAGCCGGTCACGGCGGTGTCCCACAGGGCTCAGTCCTGGGCCCCTCTTGTTCGACATTTATTTTTCTGAAGTGCAGGCAAACATAGGGGCATTGTGGCTGACAAAATTTGCAGATGACTGCAAACTGGGCACCATAATTGACACTCCATCAGACACAGACATTCTCCAGAGAGGTCTCATAGAAATGGATAACTGGTGCCAGAGCCATGGCCTTAAGCTAAATGCCAAAAAATGTATAGTCATACCCTTTGGGAAAAACAAGGTAACCCCTAATTACCACATAGGTGGTTATCCATTAAACACGGAAGAAGTTATCAGGGACCTGGGGACCCAAGTTGACAGTAACCTCTCTTTTGACACTCACATTGTCAAAGTGGTTAGGAAGACCTTCTACATTGCCCACCTGATCATGAAGGGATTCACATCCAGATCAGGAGAGGTCATTGTACCCCTGTACTCTTCACTTATCAGACCAATGATTGAGTACAATGCCCCATTCGCAATGTACCTTACCCGACACCTGCAGCAGTTGGAAAGACCCCAAAAGTTCCTCACCAAAAGGATAAAGGGGCTCAAACATATGTCATACGCTGCCCGACTGAAGAAACTCCAGCTCTATTCAGTCGCATACCATCTGCTCAGAGGTGATCTGTGCCTGACATACAAGGCCATGTCCAACCCGGAATTAATGGACATGCTCCACCTCAAAAAATCCAAATCCACCAGAGCCATGAGAGCAAGAGAATTAAATCTCAACACGGATATAAATAGGACGTGCTGGAGAGACAGATTCATCACCCAGAGACTCCCTACACTATGGAACAGAATCCCAGTCCATGTGAGGCAGAGCCCCTCACTGACTCTGTTCAAGAGAAATCTTAACGAGTGGATGGGAGATTGTAGGTTTACCCCGGGAATCATCTCTGTGTCACTGCTGGACAGAGGCACAGCAAACTAATGGGTATAGTATTCTCATCCTAAGGGGTGGTGAAAGCCACACACACTCTGGCTAGGCTTATAAATGCCCTAGGGCAGATAGCCTAGTATGAACCTATGAACCTATACATACAGTGAAATATTACAGAATAGACATTTGTTCAACAATAGATACACACATATTCAAGATTTTCTAGAATACACACAGGAAATATTAGAAATTATTAACTGTTAAGGGAGAACACATACATTTTTAGTGGTTCACATAAATTTAGTAGTACATGGTTGTGCCAAGTTATCATCCTTACTTTAGTACTTTCCAGTAGGTAAGAAACATGTAATCATTGGGGCTCTTTTGGATGCATTGAATCAGATTGCATATCTACCTCCACATCGCGTACAGACATTGAGAGACCATGTTCAAGCCATCTTAAACTGGCCATTTCCACCAGCAAAACTGATACTTCAGGCTTTTAGATCTATGGCAGCTGCCATTCCCTTAGTTATGTTAGCAAGGTTTTTTATGTGAGTGCTTCAATGGATCTTGGCTTCTCAATGGTCTATTTTCTACCAGCCTCTAGCTGCTCCTATCAAGTTGACTTTGGTTTGCAGAAACATCTCCAATGTTGGTTTCTTTCCGATGACCTGACAATCGGCAGACCAGTCCTACTTCCTTCTCCCTCAGTCACAGTGACCAGAGATGCTTCCCAGTAGGGGTGGGGTGGAGTATTTCAAGGGAAAGATGGTCCAAGGCACGTGGACACACACACAGACCACATTGCATATCACTGTTCTGGAGATGAGAGCAGTTCTTCTCACATTGCAAGCCTTTCAAGACGTTATCCTTCTAGGAGCTAATTGTGATCCACACAGACAGCATATCAGTTGTCTGGTACATCAACAAACAAGGAGGAACCCACTCTTACTCCTTGTGCAGAGAGGCCATGAGGGTCTGGGAATGGGCAATGTCTTCAGACTGCTTTCTTCTTGCAACTCACAAACTGGGGAAGTCCAAAGTTCTTGCAGACAAACTCAGCAGGTCCATCCTGACCACTTACGAGTGGTCCCTTAATCATTCAGTAACAGACCTGATCATCAGCCATTGGGGCTAAACATGCTGCGATCTATTTGCATCTCCTCAGAACAAGTGCAGCAGCTGCTTTGCTCTGATCCCTCCTGTGGAGGAGTCCTCGAGGGACACTGTAGTTCACAATTGCCTCCCCTGTCTCCTTTATGTATATCCCCCTCTACCCTTGTTTCCAACATTTTTACAGAAAGCAAGATGGTTGAAGACCTTGGTAATCCTCATTCCTCCCTACTGGCTTCATCAGAATTGGTTCCCCTTTCTCTGGTCTCACCTCAAATATCCCCCATGGATTCTGGAACCCAAACAGGACCTTCTTCTTCACCTGTTAGAGGGTTATCATCCCGATCTTCTCTTCCTCAAACTGACCGCTTGGTTTCTCCCCTTCAATAATTGTGCAAAGGTCCAAATTTGCCTTGTTTGTCTGAGATATTATGCTAGCTTCCCAGAAACTGTCTTCAGGAAGTTTATAGGAGGAAATGGCAGTGATTTGTTTTCTGGGTCTCCAAAGAGAACATTGATCCTTTTTCAGCTCTGAAATCAGCCATTCTTCTCTTCCTCATGTCTCTTTTCAGAGAGAGAGAGACAGTTTTTCCTACTATTAAACTTCAGTTGGCAACCATTTTGTACTTCCATTTAGGAAATATTTTTGGTTCCCCTGCTACCTGCAAATTATGTAAGGCCTTCTTGAAGGGAATCTTTCCCCTCAGACCTCCAGTTAAAGACCATTTTTCTGCCATGAAATCTTACTGTTGTCTTACAAGGCATAAATCAAAAAGCCTTTGAAAACGCTAGTGAGTGTAACTTGAAGTTCCTTCCCTGGAAGACAGTTTTACTTATCACAATTGCTTCAGCAAAAAGGGTCTCCAAAATCCAGACTCTGCCATGTAAGCCTCCTTAAATAATTTTCCATAAAGATAGTGTCCCTTCATACTAATCTCTCTTTCATGCCTAAGGTAGCAACAGAATCTAACCTCAACCAGTCCATGCAATTGCCAGTGTTCTTTCCAAATTTCTCTAACCTAACAAGAGGGAAATATCTTGCATTTGCCTGATGTTCATAGGCAGTTACTTTTTATCTTCATAGAACAAAACATTGTCAAAAGTCAGACCAACTATTTGTGTTTTTTTCTCTGAACTGCGTAGGTCAGGTGGCTTCTAAAGTTACCCTTGCTAAATGGATGACAGACTGTATTTCTTTGATTTATGCCAAAAATGGATTGCCTTTGCCTCGTCCTCCTAAGGGTCATTAAACTAGGTCTATGTCCACATTGTCTGCCTTTTCTTCTGGGGCATCGATAGATGATATTTGTGCAGCAGCCACCTGGTCAAAAACTCATACCTTTGTCATGCATTACAAATTGGACATTGTTTCCAGGAGCAGGGCTTCATTTGGTTCTGCAGTGCTCCAGCATATCCTTCCTTGAGGCCACCCAGGAGTTGTATAGCTGGGGACTCTGACCCAATCATGAGGAGGAATGAAAGGGGCATCAAATTTATAAGTTATGTACTTACTATAATGTGGCATCTGTGTTGTCCTCTTTCATTTCTCGTCACCTTCCCTCCCAGCCATCATCCTACCCAGTGCTCTGGAAGACCTGTGGGAGAACTGTCCAGGAACCTAGTGTTCCTGGTTCGAACTTCTGGTTTCTTAATTCTTTTTGTCCTTCTACGCACTATCAGTCTCTGGTCTTACCTCAAATATCAGTTATTTAGGCAGCAAACTCGATCTGAGGAGGTTAGGCAGAGGACAGGGCATTATAGGAAGAGGGAGTAGCTCAAGACTTGGATCCTAGTCTGTAAGAATGTGGCTGAGTCGGATCCATGCTCCAACCGTAAGGAGGGATGAAACAGGACAACACAGATGCCAAGTTATGGCAAGTGCATAACTTATAATGTTCCGTAGTCCTATCTCTCTTACACATGGGTTTGGAGCTGTTCCTCGGCTATGACTGTACCTATTACAAAGCTCAAAGTCTTCTAGTTGGCTTGTGGCTTGGTAGGTATCCCATGGTGCACCAGTACAATCTCCAGATCTCGTTTGCCGCATCTATGAGTTCAGATGTGCTTTTTCTTGGCAGTGGCTAAGTTTAACACCTTTTTTCTATTTTTACTGTATTACAGCCTCATGTTACGATTTATATAGCTTTTGATAGTGTTTAATAGTATTACGAGTAGTTTCAGACTTGCTGAAGTGTTTTTTCTTGACTTTAGATTCTTATTGTTGAGAACTGGTTGGCCTTGTTCTCGTTGGTATCCTGTGTGCCAGTCTTTTTCTATTTATCATGCTCATTTGCGCTTATTTGATATCTGCAGTACTTATAATTGTAGAGTTTGGAATTTAAATAGTTATTACTTAGATATTTAGTGTTTCCAGTTAAGGTGCATGTTTGCGCTCAATTTACCTTGTTTTTCGTGTGCAGTGTTGATTGATATTAGATAGTTAGTATTTAGACTTTCCTTCTTAGATATTTATCTGGATATCTAGCTATTCAGTTGGCGTAAAGGGTCTTTTGATATTTTCGACCCTTCTTGTTCTACGACTTAGTGTTTCACCGTAGATTTCACTGAGACAGTTTGGTCATTTACATACTCCGTATTAGTGTGTGTGCTGTCTAATTAGTTTCTACCTTCTAGTATTTCTCTCTACCTAGGTCCATTTAAGTTAGAGGACCTAGTTCTCTGCCTTTTTTCTCTTCCCAGGGCTAGGCCCGTTTAAGTTAGAGGACCTAGTCCTCATTGTGTTTGTGTTGTGTTTTTTTTCTGCTTCTCCAGTTAGCATGTCTAAAGAGGCAAAAGCCCATAAACACTCTGGGTTTAAGAAATGTGTAAAATGCTCCCAGAAAATGTCAGTTACGGATGGCCATAGTAATTGTGTGTATTGCCTTGGAGCCATCCATCTGCAGAAAACCTGTTTGTTTTGCCATTCCTTCAGCTCCAGAGTTTTACAGGAGTGGAAGAACAAGCTAATTTTGAAAGGTCTCCTCAAGCCTTCTTTCGAGGAAGACTTGGCCAGTTCATCTTCTTCCTTGAAATCCCATTCATCCAAAAAAGACCAGGCTAAATCTACCAAGAGGCATTCCCCGGCACCATCCGGTGCTTCGGAACCGCCTCCTAAACTTTCTAAACTGGACAAGACTTCTACCTCCTTGGCTTCACTGATCTCTGAGCTGATCAAGGTTGTTGATACTGTGACTTCAGTTTCAGCCCCATGCATTTCGGAGCCGACTACTGATAGCAAACATCCGAGCCAGTCCAGAGATCCCATGCCGGTCTCCCCAACTTTAAGGTCCCCTATCTTACAGAGGTCCAGATCTCCCACACTGTCTTCCAGATCTTCTAGGAGCCTATCAGAAGAAGATGTGGAGATAGTAGTGCTGAGACTCCTAAAGTTGTTTGCCTTGCCAAAAATGCTGTTGGTTCCGACCCAGTCCATCTCGGAGCCACCTGAGTTCATTCCCCCTGTTGAGATTCCTCCTCCAAGCCATGCCGGGCTTTTGGAGCTGGAGTGTTCGGTACCGCTGGTTGTGGAACCCTTGGTTCCAGCTCTCCCCGAAGCTGTCTCGGAGCTGAGTTCTGCTCTGACACCTTTGGTGCCATCCGTGGTGTTTAGGAGCCGAAGTTCTCCAGTCGTCCCCGAAAGGGACCCTTGGACCCAGACCTCTTCAGTTCCGAGTCTCCCTCTCGGTGCATTGGCTAGGGTGAGCTCGGATCCTACATCTATCTTGGAGCCGATGACTTCCTCTTTCTCCTCAGAGCTGAGGAGATCTTCGGAGCCAGAGAGGTTTGCCTTCAGGATGATGCGGAGTGTGCTGTCCCGCTCATCAGCTCCACCCAGGGGTATTGATACTCTTCCCCCTTGGGCACCGACCTCTGTCTCAGCACCTACTCCCTCTCTCAACAGCAGAGACAGCCTCAGTAGCCCCCAGTTGGTGATCTCCACTCTTCCGAGACCTCTCCGGAATGTCCTTCTGAGGACCCCCCTTGGAAGAGGACGTGCAAGAGGAAGCATGTATACTCCCAGGATGAGTCTCTTACCTCTGATACCAAACTCGAGGAGTCAGAAGGGGCCCCCAAGTCATCCTCTGTTGATGTCTCCTTTGTAGACATCTTGGAGATCCTTAAGCGGAGGTGCGGCTGGCCCACCGTTACCCCTTCTGATGAGGAGTCGGTGTACCTCAAGGCTTTCTGGGTCTCAACCTTCAGCCTCTTGGGTGTCTCCACCTTTCGACAAACATTTAGACCTTGTTAGTCAGAAGGTGTGGGAGACTCCTGATGCCATGGAGCCAGTTCCCAGGAGACCCAATAAATTTTTTTCTGCTCCAAAAGAGAAGGAATTTTTATCCAGGGGTGTGCCTGTAGATACCATGGTGATGGCGGCCACTAAGAAGGAACTAGCACAGACTTCTTCATCTGTCCATCCACCGAACAAGGAGTCTCGAATGATGGATAGATATGGGAAGCATATCTTTTCATCAGCGGCATTCACACTCAGATCGCTGAACTACCTAACAGATTTTACAAGGCTTCAGAGAGATCTCCTTAAGGAGTTGGGAAAGACTCTACAAGGTACATCTACTGAAGGAGTCCCTGATTAGGTGTCTGCTCAGTTGTCCACCTTGAATTCCATTGTTAACTCCTCCATGAGGCTGATTTCTTATGCAGCCGATGAAGCGAGGAGGGCAGCAGGTTCAGGAGTTTCCCTTAGGAGGCAGTCCTGGATGCGCTTGAGTCATCCATACCATCCCCACAGACCAGGTAGGATTTGGAACTTACTCCAGATTCTTTTTAGTGCCAAAACGTACAGGGGACTGGAGGCCCATCGTGGACCTCAGCAAATTAAACGAATCCGTAAAGAAGGACAAGTTCCGGATGGTGACATTGCAGTCTATACTCTCTCTATTAGGGAAAGACACTTGGATGTGCTCACTAGACCTCCAAGATGCGTACTACCATATAAAAATAGACAGAGCATCGAGGAGCCACCTACGCTTCCGGCTGGGAGCCAGTCACTACCAGTTTCGTGCTCTTCTATTTGGTCTCACCACAGCCCCCAGGGTGTTCACCAAATGTCTGGCAGTAGTGACAGCTCACCTGAGACATCTAGGATTCCAAGTGTTTCCGTACCTGGATGACTGGCTCCTGACTGCCTCCACCAAGCATCTACTCCTTCAAACTAGAGATTCCACTATCCAACTTTGTGCCCAGTTGGGGATTACTGTAAAGTGGGAAATGTCTGCCTTATCACCCTCTAAATTTGTGACTGTTATAGGCACAGAAATAGACACAGTCACCATGTTAGCTCATCTTCCTGCAGAAAGAGCACAGAACCTCATACAAGTTCTCTGTCTACTTCCCCTCCGAAAGGTCAAGGCAAAGACAGTGCTGAAACTCTTAAGGACTATGGCCTCCACCATATTGCTAGTCCCTCTTGCCAGATTACATATGCAAATTCTTCAATGGCTTCTATCATCCCAGTAGTCCTTTCAACAACTGCCTCTATCCCACCACATCATTTTAACAGAGTCTTGCAAAAAGGACCTGCGTTGGTAGATCCAACCCAACCAACTAACGACAGGCACTCCATTCTTTCCTCACCAACCCCTTGCTACTGTGACCACAGATATCTCACAGATGGGGGGGGGGTATTATCTAGGCAGGACTGTCCAAGGCATATGGCAAGATCACGAGGCTCACCTGCATATCAGTGTCCTAGAGATGAGGGTGGTACTTCTGGCATTGCAAGCACTTCACGACCTTCTTCCTCTTGGGACGATAGCAATTCAATCAGACAACGTGTCGGTGGTGTGGTATCTTAACAAACAAGGTGGAACCAGATCTTACCCCCTTGGTCAGGAGGCTATTCAGGTTTGGAAATGGGCGATATCTTCCCAGCGCTTTCTAGTGGCAATGCACATCCCAAGGACAACCAGCGTGATAGCCGGCAAACTCAGCCGAGCAATCTTGATGCCTCATGAGTGGTATCTGAAGCAGGAAATAGCGGAACAGATCTTCCGCAAATGGGGGCAGCCTTGCTATGATCTTTTCACCAGTCCAGTCAACTCCAAATACAGCAGCTACTTTTCCTTTATCCCCCCTCCAGGGGAGTCACCGAGAGATGCATTTGTTCACGATTGGCCCTTGGGTCTCATTTATGCTTTTCCCCCCTTTCCTCTCGTATCCAAGGTGTTTTAGAAAGCGAAACTGTTGCGAAGCAAATTGATTCTCATCACTCCTCACTGGCCTCATCAGATTTGTTTCCCCTTTCTCGGGCCTCATCTTCTAGATGATCCATGGACTCTTGACCCAGTGCCAGATCTCTTGATGCACATGTCAGGCTCTCTTCACCCAGCCTCCACAACCTCATCTTGACAGCATGGCTGCTCCAGTTCCATCCCTAGTCAGGTTTCATGATTTTTCACCCGCTGTCACCCACATTCTCACATCCTTTCATAAACCCTCCACTAGAAAGTTATACACTAGCAAATGGAGAAGGTTTTCTATCTGGGCTGAAGAAAGAAATGTTGACCCTTACACTGCATGCATTCTAGTGGTTTTAGAATTTTTGTCTGAACTTTTTCACCAGGGATCTGCTGCTGCCAGAATTAGGATTCAGTTGGCAGCAATATCAAATATTCATTTGGGTCAACATGAGCTTAACCTGATGTCAGACAGATTGTGTAAAACCTTTCTTAAAGGTGCTACTTTGCTGAGACCTCTCTTTCAGGAACCGGTACTTTCTGGGATCTAAACTTCGTCCTGTCCAAAATTATGTCTCCACCCTTTAAACCTGCTCATTTGTGCCCATTGAAGGTTCTGTCTTGGAAGATGTTGCTTCTAATAGCCATCACATCTGCTAGACGAGTATCAGAATTACAAGCACTGTCTATCAAGCCCCCTTATCTGATTTTCCACAAAGATAGAGTATCTCTTCGCACAGATCCATCTTTTATCTCTAAAGTGTGCTCTCATAATAACTTAAACCAAACTATAGAGCTGCTGGTGTTCTTCCCTAATCATTTTGATGCAGCAGAATACAGATTTCATCAGTTGGATGTTCACAGACAATTATGGTTCTATCTATACAGGACTAAGAAATTGAGGAAGTAAGACCAATTGTTTGTATCCTTCTCTGATTACAGATTAGGTCTCCTGGTCTCCAAAGTGACCCTTTTGAATTGGATTTCGAGTTGTATCTCTTTCATTTATTCCTCCAATGGAAAGCCTTTACCATTCAAGATTAAGGCTCATTCTACACAATTCCAGTCTACCTCTGCAGCCTTCCAAGCCAGGGTTCCAGTTGATAATATTTGTGCAGCTGCGACCTGGGCTACCCCCCACACTTTTATTACTCATTACAAATTGGACCTGACCTCTAGGGGGGTAGAGCCTCCTTTGGTTCCACTGTACTCAGGAGTATCTTTCCGTGAGCCACCCAAGAATAAGGTGCTAGGGACACTGTCCCATGTGTAAGAATGAAGGCGAGATAGGACTACAGAACATAAAGAAGTTATGTACTCACCATAACGTTCCATGTTTGTAGTCCATCTCACCCTTCATTCTTACGAACCTACCCTCATCCTGGAAGGATCTGGAGACAGGATAAATTTTCCATAACAGATGGAGACCTTTCATTATTGTTCTTTCTGGATAGCTTTAGTTCTGTCTTTCTATAGATAGCAGCAAATAAGATCTGGGGATTGTACTGGTACACCATGGGATACCTACCTAGCCACGAGCCAACTAGAAGACTTTGAGCTTTGTAGTAGGCCGAGTTGGAGCCGAGGATCGGCTCCGAACCCATGTGTAAGAATGAAGGGCAAGATGGACTACAAACATGGAACTTATGGTGAGTACATAACTTCTTTATTTGTGCTATTTAAAATGTTTTAGATTGATTTACTGGCATACATTTGATTTTTGGCACTATATGGACAAGTGACTTTTATTTGGTACTGTGACCGTGTGCTGCTGTTTAGTACACTGTGTGGGTTGTAGAACAAGGTTTAGCCCATTTTAAACTTTCTGATATATTTTATGTAGCTTAGCCCCATTTGCTGTGTGGTGACATAGCTTATCTTTTCTATTATTGCTGCTCTTATTCAGCCCTTAATAGTGTCAGTTTATTATTCTGGCTGGTGTTTTTCCCCTATCTGGATCAGTCTTGATACGCCCCCCCAACATCAAATCCAGTTCCACCTAAAACGTAATCAACAAAAACATGCCTCAGCCTGCAGTTTGAGAATCTGTTGTTGCCTTAAGCTGGCCTGCAGACCACTTACCTCTTTCCCCATCGCCCTCTGGTGTGAGCCTGCAACCCTTTATGGTGTGAGGGGGGGGGTGGTTAGACACATCTTCTGAGGTTGTTCAGTACCTGGTTCATGTACATGAGAACCAATAGGTGTAGTTGAGTTCTGGGTTAAAAGGCTCCTTGCTTGACATAATACTGTCTCCCCAGATATTTTTCCACTACTGTAGTTCATAGTAAAACGAAACAAACGTCACCACACTGCAGATTATAAGGTTTTTATCATATTCAGGACTGATGTGGTTCCCTTAGCTAAGAATGTTTTTCAGACATCTAATCTCAGAAATTATGCTCCTATTTAGAATGACTGTGTGACTACCTTCTCAAGAGATCAGTCTATGGCTACAGATTTTGATGGGGGAGTCTGATGCGGACAGTAGTGAACACTGAATTTGTTCAGTCTGATTTTTCGGAATGTGATAATGTTCCAAAACCTAAGTAGGTGTTCATCTTTCTACAGGTGCTAGCTTTGTTTAGAAATGTATTTTACTGGAACTAATCTGGAGCTATGCCAGATATTATTATGAGATTCTAAATGTTTTGGCTGTCCCTCCTCTGTTACTGGCCTTAGAAGATCTCTATGACACTTCATGTAAAACCCATTTAGCTAGTGAACCAGTACCTAAAAAGGCTATAAGAAAATACAAGGTGCACTCTGATCTTGTAGCTCTCTTTGTCCCTTTGTCAGCTGACCCATGTGTGGTTTCTCCAGTTGCCAACTCTAACAAGAGGACCCTGGCTTCTTTTAAGCCTACTTCCCCAGATAAATTTTGCAAATGGTTAGAATCTCTGGGGAAAAAATTGTCTCAGTCTAGAAATTTAGTCTTTAGAATTTTAAATAATCAGGGCTCTGTGTAAAAGTTTAATGTGAAATTGTTCAATCTCGCCGTTTGTTCTTACACACGGGTTCGGAGCCGATCCTCGGCTCCGAGTCGGCCGCATCACTAGCCCCGCATCTTCGAGAAAGCTCGAGGCACAGTAATATCCCATGATCCTCAGGTGCTAACCCTCAGATCTAGTTTGCCGCTAGCAGCAGATCGCATTGAGAGGCTCGGGCCAGTATATTTTTTTCTACTTTTCTTGATATATAGTTCTCTTTTCTACAGATTTATAGTCCTATTTTAGTGTTTAAATAAGTATTATAATATAGGTGTTATTTGTGAGTATTTAGACTAGTTTAGTTAGTTTAAAATTTCCTTAGTTAAGGCCTTCGGGTTTTTTCTGTCAGGATTGACAGTATTTTAAAAATTTTTTTGCCTTAACTTCCTCTTTTCTATTCTATATATATATATATATATATATATATATATATATATATATATATATATATATATATATAATAGTGTGCTGTGTGTTTTGCATTTTTATATATATATTAGATTTAAATTGTTTATTATTATTACACTTAGTATTATATAGGAATTTTTCTAAAGTGTGCTGTGTTTTTTGGATTTTTTACTTCAAAAATGTCAGAGAAAGCCAAATCCTGTTTTAAAAGGTGTCAGTGCAGACAGAAGATGTCCATTACTGACAACCACTCATCCTGCATCTACTGTCTTGGCCCTCTCCACTTGCAGGAAGACTGTTCCATTTGTCATTCCTTTAGTGGGAGGGTCATGCTGGAAAGACGCAGGAAGTTGGTTGACAGAGGGTTGCTTAAACCCGATTTTCAGGAAGCCCTGGACAAGGCTGAACAGGTATCCAAGTCTTTGAAGGGGTCAAAGTCTTCAAGAGTGTCGGAGCCCAAGTCATCGGCTCCGAGCACCTCTTTTCAGATTCGGACGCCGGCTCCTATGACTTCGGTGCCAGGTGTCAAGAGTTTATCTCTGACCAAGGCTCAGGTCTTGGAGCCGGTGTCAGAGGTACCACCGTCTGCTATCCTTCGCTCGGTGACGGCTTCGATCCCTTCGACCCGTTCTTTGAGGCCCCTTTCCGACTCCGATGTGGACCCAGTGGTACAGAAGCTTATGGAGAACTCGGCTTTGTCCAAATTAATCGAGGTTTCGTCCCAGCTGGTTTCGAAACTCAAGACTATTCCTGTTCCCTCAACACTTCCTCCTCCGAGACCCGTCGAGTCATCGGAGCTAGGAATCGAAGAACTAATGATTGTAGAGCCCTCGGTGCCGAAGCTTCCAGTTGTGCTATCGGCTCCGTTCACCTCAACTCCTTCTGAACCAGCCGGAGAGTCTCGGAGCTGAAGATCTTTCCTAGGTTCCGGGGGGGATAGTCGAACTGAGATTTCGGTTGCGACTCTTCCCCTCGGTGCCTCGGCTCAGATCAGTTCGGATCCGTCCTCGGTGTCAGAGCCTGTGGTTCCGATTCCGGAGAAACAACCTCCTTCTTCGGATTGGGTCGGATCTTCGGGTCGGGGCACCGGTGCCTTTGACATCATGAGGAAGGTCTTGTCTGATCAGACACATACTTCATCAGTATCTTCGTCTCCTTCCCCAAAAGGTCCGCGTTCTGCTTCTGTGCCTTCAGCTCCTACCAAGCGTCGAGACCCAATGCCTCAGAAGTCCCCACAGGGCGACTCTGGTTCCTCAGATGCATCCCCAGAAGCTCCCACTGAGGATGTTCCGAGGAAACGACTGTGCAAGAGGAGGCACATAGATTCCCCCCAGGAATCTCTCACATCTGATATCGATTTAGATGAAACAGAAGGGTCCCCATAGTCCCACTCTGAGGATGTCTCGTTTGCAGACATTTTGGAAATCCTGAAACAAAGTGGGACTGGCAAACTCTTACCCCTTCTGTGGATGAATCGGTCTTGCTGAAGGCATTTGGGACTCAACCTTCTACCTCCTGGGTGACTCCGCCATTTGACGATCTCATGGATCTAATAGCTCGGAGGGCTTGGGAAACACCTGATACAGTGGAACCAGTCCCTCGTAAGCCAAATAAATACATGACGGCCCCCCAGGACAAATCTTATCTTACAAAAGGGGTTCCCGTGGATACTATGGTGGTGGCGGCCACTAAGAAAGAGATGTCTGAATCATCTTCCTCTGTCCATCCTCCTAATAAGGATTCTAGGACGATGGACAGATATGGGAAGCGCATATTTAGTTCAGCGACTTTTTCCATCCGATCGCTCAACTACCTTACGCATTTCACTCGTTTACAGAGAGATCTCATTAAGGAACTGGGAAATACTCTCCAGGGACACACAGATGGTGCTGTCGCCGAGAAAGTGCAGTGCAACTTAACACCCTAAACTCCATAGTGAACTCGTCCATGAGGCTGATTTCATATGCAGCTGAAGGGTCGAGTAGAGCGGCAGCTTCAGCGATCGCCCTGAGAAGGCAATCCTGGTTGCACTTATGCTCCTTTGCGGAAGCCTTTAAGTCTTCCTTTGCCAACGCCCCCTTTGATGGTGCCTCCTTGTTTGGGCCCAAAGTAAAGGAGACTCTCACGAGGTGAGAACAAGAAGGGAAAACCCTGTCTGCCGTAGGGGTCCGTTTTTCCATCCCATCTAGACCCTACCCTAAAGGGCAACGAGGAGGAAAAATGTGGTTCCGAAAGACTTAGGGATCTTTTCAGCACACCCAAAGTGACGCCCCCTCCAGAGGCAGAGGAGGGGGAAGAAATGGAAGACACCGCCCAGCCGGCAGAGGGGGTCTGCAAAATCAGGGCGACAGAGAGACTTTCTCTGGAAAGCCCTTCCAGCACTCCTGAGTGCAGGCCCGGCTGTCCTACTCTGGAGGCAGTCGGGGGTCGCTTGGCATTATACCCAGAGGCCTGGCTAAATCTTACATCAGATTCCTGGGTAAAAAGCATAGTTACCAGAGGCTACAGCATTCCCTTCATCAAAATGCCACCCAACTCCAAAAAACTCCCAGACGTTACACCCAGTCTGCGAGACCAGGCAACCGTAGAGATAGGAAGGTTGCTCGAAAACAGAGTCATCCAACCAGTCCCGGCGGACCAAATAGGATCTGGAACTTACTCAAGGTTCTTTTTAGTTCCAAAGAAAACAGGGGACTGGAGGCCAATTTTAGACCTCAGCAAATTAAATACCTTTGTGAAAAAGGAAAAGTTCCGGATGGTCACGCTACAGTCAATCCTTCCTTTTCTGCAGAAGGGTGACTGGATGTGCTCTATAGATCTCAGACGCATACTACCATATCAGGATGGCCAGGGCATCCAGAGATCACCTGCGCTTCCGGCTGGGAGCCAGTCATTTCCAGTTTTGCGCTCTGCCCTTCGGTCTCACCTCAGCCCCCAGGGTGTTCACCAAATGCATGGCAGTAGTAGCGTCTCACTTGAGACGAAGGGGATTCCGGGTGTTTCCTTATCTAGACAACTGGCTGCTATCCGCCACCACCGGGTATCTTCTTCTACAAGCCAGTGATTACACCATCAGTCTTTGCTCTTCACTAGGCATAACGGTGAATTTTGGAAAATCTGTCTTATCGCCGTCACAGCGTATCTTATTTATAGGAGCACAGCTAGACACCTCCCTGGCTCGAGTTACTCTCCCCCCACCAAGAGTATCAGACCTCAGGCATCAAATTTAAGTCCTTCTACACAGCAAGAGTCCCTGCATGACAAATATTAAGAGTACTAGGCTTGATGGCAGCCTCCTTTATTGTAGTTCCTTTAGGCAGGATGCACATGAGGATTCTTCAATGGATGCTATTTGCCCAGTGGTCGTATCGACAACTTCCACTGTCTCACGAAATCTTGATCACGAATTTTTGCAAGAAGGATCTCTTGTGGTGGATACACAGTCAAGATCTGACACTAGGACGACCGTTTGTATTACCCAGTCTGGTAGCAACTCTAACCACGGACGCTTCCCTGATAGGGTGGGGGGATTCTTTCAGGGACAAACAGTCCAAGGTCAATGGTCCAACTTGGGGTACAATCTGCACATCAATGTTCTAGAGTTGAGGGCAGTATTTCTAGCGTTGCAACACTTTCACAAGTCCTTACCTCGGGGAACAGTGACAGTTCAGACAGACAACATGTCAGTGGTCTGGTACATAAACAAGCAAGGGGGAACCAGATCTTACCCATTATGCAGAGAGGCCCTCAGAATTTGGCAATGGGCAAAGTCCACTGGACGCTTTCTGATAGCAACGCACATCCCGGGGACTTCCAATGTAATCGCGGTCAGGTTGAGCAGAGCCATCCTGTTCCCTCACAAGTGGTCCCTCAAACCTCAAGTGGCGGAAGAGATCTTCCGCAGATGGGATCAGCCTTGCTGCGACCTGTTTGCATCCCCATTGAATGCCAAATGCAGAAGCTACTTTGCCCTGTTACCCCCTCCAGGGGGTGTCCCCAGGGACGCACTGGTATACGATTGGCCCCCGGGTCTCCTTTACACTTTTCCTCCTGTTCCACTAATTCCCAGGTTTTTGCAGAAAGCCAAACGTCTGGACAGGACCATAATACTGATAGCCCCATTCTGGCCTCGACAAATCTGGTTTCCCTTCCTTCAATCTCATCAAGTGGAGGAACCATGGATGCTGGACCCAGAGCCAGACCTGTTGACACATTTGTCAGGAGTTCCTCACACCTTCCTCAAGTCCCTCAAACTGACAGCTTGGCTGCTCCGCTTCCCATCTTAGCCAGGTCGGAGTTACTATCCCCTGCAGTACAACAAATTATTATATCTTCTCATAAACCATCTACAAGGAAATTGTACAACAGCAAATGGAACCGTTTTGCGCACTGGGCCTCCAAACAAGGTATAGATCCATTCGGGGTTCCAGTACACAAGATACTAGATTTTCTGCCCACACTTTTTCAAGAAGGAGCATCAACATCCACTATAAGGGTTCAACTTGCGGCTATATCCAATTTTCATATTGGTCGTGAAGATGTTTCTCTTATATCCCACAGGCTTTGTAAAGCCTTCATGAAAGGTACCTTTCACCTCCATCCCCCCTTTCGTAATCCAATAGCACCTTGGAATCTTAATCTCATGCTGTCACAACTCATGTTGCCCCCATTTGAACCAGCAGCCACAACTCCGTTAAAATTCCTTTCGTGGAAAACACTTTTTCTGGTTGCCATCACTTCCGCCAGGAGAGTTTCAGAGTTTACAGGCTCTATCTATCCGACCCCCGTACATGATTTTTCATCCAGATAGAGTAACATTGCGCACCAATCCGTCCTTCCTTCCAAAGGTTTGTTCGATTCAAAACATCAATCAGTCTATCAAACTACCTACCTTCTTTAAAAAACATTCCAATAAGTTAGAATACACATTGCACAAATTGGACGTTCACAGGCAACTGAGATTTTACTTACATAGGACAAAAGAGTACAGAAAGTCAGACCAACTATTTGTCTCATATGCTGACCAAAGGAAAGGACAGGCAGTAACGAAGGTTACCTTATCCAAATGGCTCTCAGATTGCATAAATTTTGTATATGCTGAATCGAAACAGCAACTCCCTTTCAAACCCAGAGCTCATTCTACAAGGGCGATCGCTGCCTCTTCAGCCCATACTGCTCGTTTGCCTTTAGATACCATTTGTGCAGCGGCAACTTGGGCAAAACCACATACTTTTATCACCCACTATAAACTAGACAAAAGCTCCAGGGACAGGGCGATGTTTGGTTCCACTGTACTCAGGAATGTTCTCCCTTGAGCCACCCAGGAAAAAGGAGCTAGGGACGCTACCCGTGTATAAGAACAAATGGCGAGATTGAACAATTTCACATTAAGAAGTTATGTTCTTACCATAACGTTCCATGTGAATTGTTCATCTCGCCTTTGTTCTTACATTCCCCCCCTCCATCCCCCGTCCTGCGGTCTGGGAGAACGGTTTCAACTGAATTCCTTTTCAGCCTTTTCTAGATATTGTTAGCATATTATTGTAGATTAGTAATGGCATCTTTTCTCCTCTATTTGAGAGTAGGGTTCCAGACACTGTGTAGTATCTGTTTATAAGTGTTCTAGACACAGTTCTAAAGGGATTCTTCTGGTATAGCAAACTAGATCTGAGGGTTAGCACCTGAGGATCATGTGATATTACTGTGCCTCGAGCTTTCTTGAAGATGCGGAGCTAGTGATGCGGCCGACTCGAAGCCGAGGATCGGCTCCGAACCCGTGTGTAAGAACAAAGGCGAGATGAACAATTCACATGGAACGTTATGGTAAGAACATAACTTCTTATTTTTGCAGTATGCTTAAAGTTTAGAGAACTTTGCTGTGCATTTGCCTGCTGAACAGAAATTTTATATGAATGAGATTGCTTCTGATGTAACTCATGGTTTTGAAAAATGCTTTAAAGAATGTCTTGGAAGTGTGGACACACTTTCTAGAGATTCATCCATTTCTGTTGTATTGAGAGGGTATGCTTGATTAACATAATCAGAAATTTTGTGAGAATTTAATAAATGAGATTTTGAATGCTCATTTAAGGTCTGAATTTGTATGTTTCATCTGCTACCCAGATTCTCAAACACTGTCATGATAGACATAAATTAATGCATGGGTTATGTGAACTGTTTCCTATTCCAAGATTCTTCCCTAACAAGGCATCCAGCTTCAAAGGGCAGAACTAACAAAAATCCCAGAGGAAATCACAGGATGATAATGTGTCCAAACAAAATAAAAGAGGACCCCCCTCCAAAAAAAAGATTACTCTCGTGTTGAAGAATGACTATGCTGAGACTCAGGGTATCCTGTCCCTCCTCCTCTCCCTTCCCCCAGGCTTTCATTCAACCCAGCAGCCTGACCACACACAGTCTGAGACAAATGGGTGTTGAGAATAATTCAGAGAGGTTACTCATGGCAATGAATAAAAATCCACTTCCTTTCAGAGGAATCCTCTCACATCTGTTTTCTCTGGTACTCCTTCATAAGTTGCAGGCAGGGGTTATAGAACCATTTCCTGCACCACAAGAAAGGAAAAGGATTTTACATCAGAATCTTTTTGATAACAAAAAAAGCTACCATGGAGACTAGTGTTAGATTTGTCATACCTAAATACCTTTCTGAAAGTACCCAAATTCAAAATGGTCCCAACTCTTCTTCCAGACCACTGTTTCATGGTGATTTTATGTCTGAAAGATGCTTATCCCATTTCTGTTGTACCAACTTGAACCTGCAAAAGTCTGCCTTACACCCTCACAAAAAGTTGCCTACCTGGGGTGTATGCTAGACAGAGAAAAAAGAATGGTCTTTCTACCAAAAGACAAAATCCTGACTTTTTAGAACATGTTCAGGAAGTTTTCTCTTCGGGAAGCTGCCTCTGCAAGAGAGTTTCTCAAAATTCTAGACCTCATGACATCACTGATCCTTATACCACTGGACAGACTACACACGAGAAAGAGTCAGTGGTATCTAAAAATTGTTGGACCTAGTACCTGGATCTCTTCGAGTTCCAGGTACCAGTGCTGGATTTTATGAAATGAAAGTTACAGTGGTGAAGGGATCAGATGTCTCTCAATCCATGCCTACCCTACTCCCTGCAGAACACATTTCAGTCAGTCCAGATGGACTTACCAAATGTTGCATGGAGAAAAGTGCCCAGTGGAGTTCAAGTGCAAGTGAATGGGTCCTTCAGACTCTACAAAGCACATAAATGCCAAAGAAATGTTAGCAGTGATTCAAGCCTTAAAATTTCTTCAACACTTATGGTCTCCAAGTCTCCTTTTAGTGGTCATAGACAAGACCACAGTTATGTGGTACTTGAACAAACAAGGTCATACCCTCTTTGCCAGTCAGCATAGATGGCTTGGGAGATAGCTTTGCAGCATTCTGTGATGCTCCAGGCCTCATGCATACCATCAGTGCAAAATGTAGTGGTGGACAGACTAAGCAGATCCCGAAACTCAGCACAGAAGTCTTGTAACATTTGGTCCAGATATGGGGAACACATCAAATATATCTGTTCACCTCCTTTCAAAACAGGCAGTTGGAATAATTCTATTCCTTGCAGCCATGCTTGGGGGACTGAAGCATTCCCTTCCCTTGGACAGGAATTGTCCTTTTTGTATTTCCACCCTTTTTCCACTAATACCCAAGATACTTGTGGAGATTGTTGTGACCCCCTTTTGGCCCAAAGCAAAGTTTGTTTTCCATTTTAATGGAATTGGTCAGTGATAGTCAACACAAGCTTCTTTACACTCTGGATCTGCTGACACAGTTAGAGGGATAACTGGTACAACCAAACTTAGAGCTATTGCAACTGGATGATTCTACCTCGATACATTTTAGGCACTTGTTCCATGAGGATGTGCAGCAGGTATTGAAGGAGGCTAGAAAACCTGCAACTAGAAAATCTTCTGTTTACAAGTGGTAAAGGTTTTCTAGATGGTGCTTAACTGATAACAAAGGACACAGTATGATATCTGGCCCTCTGGCTTTGAAGTATGGCTTATCTTGTGTATCTGTCAAGGTGAATCTTTAGGCCATCTTACCTTGTCTGCCAATGGATTCCTGTCTTTTGTCTCTTATTGTTGTCAAACAGTTTGTGAAAGGAGTCCTGCTCTTGAAAGCAAATTCCTACTCCTTGAGATCTCAATTTAGTCTTTGAAAAATTGACCTTCTGTCTTTTTGAACCTGCCTTTCAGGCTGAACTTTCCAAGTTCATCACTTGGAAAATTATTTTGCTCATTGCTCTGACATTGCAAGACAGGTTTCTGAGCTGCAGACTATCATGGTAGGCCAACTTTATCTGATTTTCCACAAAGACAGGGTTGTTTTATGCACTAATCCATTTTCATGCCAAAAGTTTTTTTTTCTGAATTTATCCTAAATCAAGCCATCAATCTCTCATTTATTTTTTCCAGAAAATAAAAACATGGGAGAATATTCTGTGTACCTTGGATGTGCACAGACAGCTCAGGTACTACCTTGACAGAACTAAGCCCTTCAGGAAAGCTGAACAGCTGTTTATTTCCTGTTCTGGGACTAAGAAGGGTTAACCTGTCTCTAAGCAAATGATTGCTTATTGGTTGTCCTCTGCTTTTTTTTTGGTTACTCCCACAGTGATAAATCTGTTCCAGGGAAGGTTAAGAAACATTCCACCAGAGGCTTACCCTCTTCACTGGCATATTCAAAAGGAACAGACTAGAAGAATTCAAAAGGCAGCACCCTGGTCCTCTGTTCATTCTTTTACAAAGAACTGCAAACTGGATTCTATCTCAAGTTCCAGAGCAGGCCTTGTAAGAACACTTCTCCAGGTGCTCCTGGATCCTTATCCTTCCTCCTAGGTAGGGTAAGCTTTGGCAATCTACCCATATTCCACTGAGGCATTGTGAATGATGAACATAGTACAGTTGCATAAGTCCTGCTTACTTGTTATAGTAGATGTTCAAATTTCACGCTGCCTTAGTTGTTGCACCCACACGTCATCCCTCTTATTCTATATATGGCTCATTTGTATTCATCCTTGTTGTGTTATTAGTTGGCTTTGGTTATTGGTGTTGGTGTTTATTGGCAGTGAATTAGTTGATGTCAGGCAATTCTTGCTTCTTAACACTAAGGTCTGAAAAACTGACTTACTGTGAAAGGAGTTAGGCTCCTCTGGTGGGAGGAGCTTAACTGATCACCTATCACAGACAGGAAATTTGAGGAGTGGAAAACAGCCCGTGTGGGTTTGTGCAGGAACAAAACCCATATGCCACTGAGGCAGTGAGAAATTCGAACATCTACTGTTACAGGACTCTGACTCCTCCCCTACTCAAAATTTCCTACACTCTATACTCTAGTAACTCAGATCGATCCCCCATCAAAAGGGAATACTATAGCAAAATACAACACTTTCGGCCAAATCTTAAATGACGTGTAAAAGTAGAACTGGAGGACAGTTTGTTAGGACTGCTCACAGATAGGGTGAAGTGAGGCCTATCTGGTCAACAGAAGCCCAATATGTATAAGTTTGGAAGGGGGTCGGAGGGAAGAAGGTTGAATCAGACAACATGGATCTATCTGTGCATACAAACTTATTTAAAAGAAGAAGTATGGTTAACCCACCTCTATTGCCAGTGGTTCACACATTTGAAAAAATGTGTAAGAGGAACATCCGGTCATTGTTGACTAAAAAACTCAATCACAGGTATTATAACCTCACAAGAGAGGACCAGAGGATTTTGTCCATTTAAAACATAACAAGGATATTAGATGTATGTGACCAGATAAGGGGGGAGGTCTGGTTATTATGTATGAATTGGATTACAACGGTTGAATGTACAACATACTGGGAGACAGTGACACTTACAATTTAGCATCTTTAAATGAAATCAATATTGCATGCAACAGCATTAAGGTGGCCTTGGACACATGGCTACTTTATGATTATATCAGTCTGGATTTGTATGCATTCTTAAGAGCCACTAACCCAATAATTCCTAGGACATTTGGCATTCCCAAAATCCATTCCAATGTAGAAGATTTCCCTCTATGATCGATTATGGCAGCCCAGGGCTCAGTGACGGAATCACTAGCAAAATTTGTGGATGCTAAACTTAAGAACTTATTTAGTCCATTCCCTCACATTCATTCGAGACTCATGGGACCTGCTTGACAAAGTCCATGGAGTAAAATTTGATGAGAACTGTCTTATTGTAACCTCTGATGTCAAAAACTTATTTTTCGTAATTCCCCACGAACTGGGATTGCAATGGTTTGATGACATAATACAACAGTTTGGCAACCTCACGGAGCATGAAACTTTACTTGTGCATGACTATATGGAAATGGTTTTATCAAACAACTTCATTTTTGTGGGGAATGTTTCAAACAGCTGACAGTGGTTGCTATAGGCACTGCATGTGCCCCAACCTTAGCAAACGTAGTTCTGTAAAAATGGGAATTAGGCATACTATTCCAAACTCCTCTTTTTAAGTTTTGTAAAGGTTGCTACCATTATTTGGATGATTTACTCATCATACAGCAAGGGAACTTACAAGAATTTATTACTTTCTTTGACTTCATGGAAAATGGCACCAATTTTTTTAAAATTCACCTGTAAACTGGAGTGGAAAGAGATTAACTACCTTTAATGTCAACATATGGTTGTCCCCTGAAACTGAACTATCCTCAGGTGTATACAGGAAACCAACTTTTTGCAATACATATTTATTTTTTACCAGCTGCCATCCGTATCACCAAAAAAGGGGGATAGTCAAGAGCCAATTTTCCAAAATTTCCAGATTGACATCTAATGTCAAAAAGAGCTCACTTCATTGTATGAGCTTCTCAAGACTATAAAAAGAGAAATTTGGTCAGAAAGAAATGGAAAATATAGCTCCATACTTAAATATGGGCTACATTTTAACAACAAAGACACCCCTCCTGTTAACGTGACAACCAATTTTTCCAACAATATGGTTGTTCATTATTCACTTGACATCGAAAACATAGTTCGAAAATACTGGTCAGTTTTTCAGATGACACTGCCAAGCAGCTTATTTCTCACAATCCTGGATTTACATACAAAAGGAAATACAATATTAAGAGCCTACTGGAAAATTGCCAGTTTAACATTGAAAGGTCGTTTCCTATGACTAGACCTTGTGGCAGATGCAATCAATGTGCATGCATCAACAGTAACTACACTGGTAATTTATATGACAAGATTGCAAAACATTCCATGGGTGGAAAGTTTCATTGTGGTTCTGAACGGGTGATTTACCTGGCATACTGTACACAATGTCACGTATTCTATATAGGCAAGATGAACAATGCATTAAATAAGAGAATATACCAACACCTATATAGTCTGCAAAAATCTGACAACAAATGCGCCCTGGCACGTCATGCAACTCAATGTAGTTGTTTTAAAAAATTCCAGTTCCTAGTTCTGGAACAGGTTTGGTCTACTGTTTATTCGGGGGACTTTAAAAACTTTTTACTACATCAAGAGATGCTTTGGGAACTAAGGCTTGATGCCACAGCCTTCCCAGGGTTAAATGATAATATATCCATTACAAGTGAACTTAAAAGAAGGGCATGCATTGTTTGTATTTAACACAATGTTTTCTCCACTTGTTTTTCTATTTGTTTTTTCCACTTGTTATATCAGATTTTATATTTGCTGGGCATTACACTTGCAGCAAGGTTTTCTAGAGCTTGAATTATAACCTGGCCCTTTAAAAATGGATTAAATTACTACTGCATTACTTGAGTGAGTGGAGACATACAAGGGGGTATTTAAGCATTCTCAGTTTTCATACACTGTTCTGATGATGTCTTTTTGGTTTTAAGATGAAAGCGCTTAACATACTGTGTTTTCTTGAGTTTTTAATGGATTTTTATTAAAAGTCTGTACTGGATCTTGAGCTGACTCTGAATTTTTCTTTTTTTCATTTTGTTGGTTTATTTTAGTTCCATTTTGGTATTTTTTTCATTATGGTAAGTACATAACTTTTGTATGCAATTTTGTCTATTTTCTTCCAATTCAACACATAGGACAGATTCCCAAGCTGCTTTACCTGGGTGGTATCAAGGTAGGACATTCCTGAGTTTGGTATTTTGCTATAGATTTCCCTTTTAGAGTGGAAAATTTCAAGCTGAGGTACTAAGGTGGAATGAAGGGAATTATGGGTAGGGGATAAGCCAGAGTCCTGGAAATAAAAAGCTTCAGATGTCGTTCTGAGGTCAGATCTGATCGGTTCCAACAACAACCCACGTGTTGAACGAAAATCAGACAGCATGGCTCTTTTGTTATGGTAAGTACCTAACTTTCATTTTTCTTCATTTAATAGATAGTGCCTAATATAATTCTCTGTGCATAGCTTCCCTGTCAAAAATAATAGTAAATCCTTGCTGCTCTAGGACACTGTCCTTCTTTGGTAGTTGCTCCCAGTAAGTCAAGCTTCCCACCTATTTTAAAGTTCTCAGAAAAGAGCTCTGTGGGGACCACAAATGGTGCTTAGAAGCTCTCATTTTAAGTTCACTAATAATAGAAATGCCATCTTTAATCCCTGGCAAATGTGTGACATCTAATCTAAGTTGCCACAACATTTCACAGTGCGGTAATTTGTTCTTAGAGTCCCCTGTGTAGGTAGTTGCTTGTACTTCTTCCAAAATAAAAAAAAACTTGAATCTTTTAAAAGATTCATTGGGTACAAACTGCAATGTATATCACCCTTTCGTTATAGCAATAAGAACTTGCCACCCAATGTCAAGTGTTTTATGTATGCAAAACCAACAATGCCTTCAACAAAAGAATCTATAAGCATGTTTATAGTATACAGAAGGCTGATAGCAGGGCCACCTTTGCCAGGCATTCCCTATCCTGTCTAGGTTTTAAAAGATTCAAGTTTTTTTTGGGGAACAAGTACAAGCAGCTGCCTGCCCAGGGGACTGGAAGAACAAATTATTGCACTGTGAAATGTTGTGGCAATTTAGATTAGACGACACACATTTGCCAGGGATTAGTGATGGCATTTCTATTACCAGTGAACTTAAAATGAGAGCTTCCAAGTTGCAAATAGTGTTATTCATTCTGTATTTACTGTCGCTTTAAGATTTTTCCAGACTTTTGTGGTTCCTGTCACCTCACTGGATGTTTTTGGGGATCTCCAAGTTTCTGTTTTGTTTTGTTAGGCTGCTGGTGGTTTTTTTTTTTTTTAATACGTTATGTAAACTTTTAACAACATAACAAAATTATTTACTAAAGTATCATACTTTCACTATTCACATGGGGAGGAGTGCAACCTTTTATACCAGAAAAAGGTTGGATGAGAACTTGCTGGTAAAAAATCAGCAGTTGGGAACAGTTCCATAAGAGGCTTCAACTCATCCATTCTACACTTTCTCTCCTCTCCCAGTGCTTCTGGTGCTTAAGGTTATCTGGAGCAGTGATTCTGCTCAAAAGAGGAAATTTGCACAGAGAAATGAGACAAGACGCTTTTCAGTTCAGGCCAACTTTGATCTTGCTTTAAGTGTCTTCTAGAATTAGTTAACTTTTTCATTGCAAATAATAAGTTATTAAGTTTGTATAAGGGAAAGGAAAACTGAAACACAAAGAATCCTTTTTATAGATTATTGTGTTCCTTGGCTTAAGCAGGTAGCTGGCCAAAAGAGCACTACTCAGCCCAACCTTCTGACATTTGTTTTGGAGTATGCTCACAAGGAATTTTGTACTTCATGTTCAACAACCATTAGAAGCTCAAAAAACAAAGATGTCCCAATGTTAGGCATGCTGCATTATGACTCTCTGCTATGTTTTGTGTAAAACAACAAATACTAATATAAAAAGAATGAAGAGAGAGAAGACCCAAAGTTTAGACCAAAGACTGACTGTCACAGAGCACATAAACGTGGTGATCTTACGCTTGCATATTCAGCAAGGTTATATCCCCAGTAGCCCATCAGCGTACCGTTTCTTTTGCAGCTAAGGAACATTTCTTTAATTTTTGATTTTTAATTCCATCCTTTTCTATACATTTATATTTGTATTTCTATTCTATTTGTCCCTATCCATTTTTTCTGGTCGAGTGAGTGTTTCTTTCCCATACTTTAAGGTATTCTGTCTGCCATCATTGGTAGTACCCCTCCCTTCATTTTCCTTATCTACTTTGTTAGGTAGTTGTCTCTCTCTTGGCATAGTTGGCAGTTTCTTTCCCTTTACCAATTTTTTGGAGTCTCTCTCTATTTCCCTTCTGTCCTGTTTGTGTCTGTCTGTGAGTGCTGTCGCCTTTCCTTCCGTTTGTCGACATAGCTGAAAAACCAAAAGCACTACAGGGTTTAAACAGTGCCAGGATTGTGGATGGAAGATGCCCAATTCTGATGGGCACTCTTTTTGTGTATATTATTTGGGCCCAGCTCATCTGGATCAAGAATGTTCTGTCGGGCAGGCCTTCAGTAACCCCGGGCCTTGGTAGAGTGACAAAATAAATTAATATTGAAAGGGCTAAGTAAGTCTTCCTTCGAAGAAGCCTTATCCAAGACTGTTACATCAGCCTCTAAATCATACTTTGATAGAAAGAAAAGTTACTCATTGCCAACTTCTCCTTTGGCACTGGTGTCTAAAAAGCATCAGCCTTCCGTTCTCTCCACATTTATGGAACCGAAGGCTAAGGTTCCGAGACTTAAAGAACAGCCAACCTTCTCGGCACCATCTACTACTATGGCATCACAAACCTCGAAGCCGGTCTCATCGGCACCAACTTCTTTAGTTTCCCGGTTGGTACCGACTTCTGCTACTATACCGCAGCAAACATTACCCCACCCCCCTTGGTACTGAAATCAGAATTAATGTGCTTACCCAGGACAATATATTCACCTTCTATTGACCCCTTAGTGGGACAGCTTCCCCCAGTCCTTAATTAGAAAGGCCAGAATCCCCATCTGGTTATCTGCCCATTCCTCCAGGAGGCTCACCGAAGTGGACATTGTGAGGTTAGTGGATCAGCTCCTAGTAGCCAGGGGTCTTTCTGTCTCCTCCCAGACCCCTCTCCCCTCTGGAGTTGTGGTGTTTTCTCCCAGTACTCCATCAAATCTCCCTGCTCTAACCTCCTCGGATGGCTTAGAGCTTCCCACTCTGATTCCCCTGGTCCAGCTGCTCTGGTACTGACAGCCCTTCTGCCTTCGATTCCAGTATCTGCCCTGATTTCTTCAGATTTTTCAGAACCAGTGGACTCCCAGGGCCATAGCTCCACTGGCAGGTCAGAGGGTTTCTGATCTGGCCCAGCCTTTTATTCAGAGCTGTCCTTAACTCTGGGAACTTCAGCAGCTGTGGGCTCTGCCTTGGCTCTTGCTTCAGAGGTAGGTCTCTTGTAGTGGGGTGTGACCTCAGTTCCAAGGTTTTCCTTCTTGGTTACAGACTTTCATCCCTCTACGGGGGAGGGGGGCCTGTCTTCCAGGTAATGGCGAGGGTGTTGGTCTCTGCATGCTCTCAGCTGGCCTGTTCTGTGTTGGAGTTATATTCCCAGACTCCTCCTTGCCCAGAGCTACCTCCATCCTCCACCCCCAAGCAGTAAGCACCAAAGCTGAAAGTTACCACTGTACAGGGCCCCTCTTCTTTGAAGTTGTCCTCAGAGATCCCCGCTGAGTAGCCACCCCAGAAGAAGACATGCAAGAGGAAGCACTTAGATTCTCCAGAAGAATCTGTCACCAAAGACACAGACTTTGATGTTAGGGAGGCCCCCCCAGTCACCCCCAGAAGACATCTCCTTTGGAGACATTTTAGAGATCCTCAAACAGAGGAATAACTGGCAGCCCAAAGACCCCGACGACTGAGGAATCTGTGTACTTGCAAGCTTTTGGTGCTCGCCCATCTACTTCTTAAGTGACCCCTCCCGCTGACAGTCTTCTTAAATTGATTGAGCAGTGGGTGTAGACAGACCCTGATTCAATAGAGCTGATTCTTCGGAGACCAGACAAAGTTTTGTCAGCCCCTGAAGACCACCAGCACTGGGCTAAGGGCTTAGCAGTAGATGCTATGGTGGTGGCAGCGTCCACCAAAAAAGAACTCACTGATGAGTCCCACTGTTCATTCCCTTAACTGAGAGTCTAGGATAGTGGACAGATTTGGAAAGCAGGTGTATACTTCATCGAACTTTGCCCTAAGGCCTTTGAATTTTATGGCACATTTCACTAGGCTCCAGAGGGATCTGATCAAGGTGTTGTCGGATACCTTCGCAGGAGCTGTGTCTGAGGGGGTACAGGATAAAGTCGCCTCCCAGCTAGCCACCTTGGAGTCTATTTCTATCTTGTCTATGAGACTCATTGCGCATGCAGCCAAAGGGATGACCAGGGCAATGGGTTCAGGCATTGCCATAAGGGGTCACACCTGAATGCTCTTGTGTGAGTTTGCGGAGCCATTTAAGTCTTCGTGTGTCAATACTCCCTTTGATGGATCGTCTTTATTCAGCCTCAAAGTCAAAGAAAGTCTAGCCAGGTATGAGAAGAATGGAAAGACCCTATCTACACTGGGCATACATTTCTCTGCTCCCCAACAATCCTACTTTAGGAATCTGAGGAGTGGAAAGATGTGGTTCAAAAAGTCCCAAGGGCCTTTTTGGAGAAGAGGCGGTAGCTCTAATGAAAGATGCTGACCTCACAACAGAGGTGGTCCACAAAATCAGGGCTCCAGAGATTCTTTCTCTGGACAACCCTACCAGCACTCCTGAAAGGAGGCCCAATTGCTTACCTCTGGAAGCAGCCAGGGGAAGACGATCACTGCACTTGACAGCCTGGTGACAAATAACTTCCGATGCTTGGGTGTGGAAGATCATTAGCAGTGGTTACCATATCCCCCATTCACTCTTTTTACAAGATGAAAATGAAGATTCTCTGATGTGCCACCCAATCAGAGGGGCCACACAGTCTTAGAGATTCAAAAGCTGCTACAAAAAAGTCATCCAAGAAGTCTCACCAGGCCAGACAGGGTCTATGTTTTAGTCAAGGTTCTTTTTAGTGCCAAAAAAGACAGGGGACTTGAGGCCAGTTTTGGATCTCAGCCTTCTGAACAAGTTTGTTGAGCAAACAAAATTCCAGATGGTTGCAGTTCAGTCTGTACTTCCTTTTCTAGAGGAAAATGATTGGATGTACTCTATAGACCTTCAAGATGCGTATTACCACATAAAATTGGACAAATGCTCCAGAAGGTTTCTCCGCTTTCGACTAGGAGCCAGTCATTTTCATTTCAGAGTGCTGCCCTTTGGTGTCACCACAGCCCCCAGGGTGTTCACCATGTGTATGGCAGCAATTGCAGCTCAGTTGAGACTGCACAGATTTCGGGTGTTTCCTTATCTAGACGAGTGGCTCATCACCGCTACCACCAGGCATCTACTGCTTCAAGCATCAGGCTTCATTCTGCACCTGTTCTCTTGTTTAGGTATTACAGTGAATCAAGAAAAATCTCAACCAACTCTCACTTAAGATCTAGAGTTCACAGGAACCTGCCAGAATACCATGTTCCTGTACTTCTAATCCTCCAAGCTTTAGGATCCATGGCAGTGACCATTACCTTGGTTTCACTAGCGAGATTTCACATGAGGCTACTACAGTGGCTCTTATCCCAGTGGTCCATCCTAACGCATCCAGTCATGTACCCAATTCTTATCACCAGTCACTGCAAGAAGGACTTATCCTGGTGGATGGAATCTAAGGAAATTCTTTTGGGCTGTCCCTTCATTTCCCCTCAACCCAAGGCCATAGTGACCACAGACACCTCCCAGATGGGGTGGGGAGGCAATATCTGGGAAGAACAGTCCAAGGTACTTGCCCCAGATAGAGGCCGACCTACATATCAATGTCCTGGAATTGAGAGTGGTGCTGTTAGCGTTGCAAGCATTTCATTCTGTCCTCCCTCTAGGAACAATTGCGGTTCAGTCAGACAATGTCAGTGGTCTGGTACATCATCAAGGAAGGTGGAACCAAGTCTTATTCTCCGTGTCGGAAGGCACTCAGAGTGTGGCAATGGGCTATATCCTCCAGCCACTCTCTAATAGCAATACACATCCATGGGAGCTCAAACGTGATAGCAGACAAACTGAGCAGGTGCATTCTCCTGCCTCACGAGTGGTCTGTCAATTCCAGAGTGACCAAGGATATCTTTTGTCTCTGTGGCCATCCTTTGCATCACCCCTGAACAACAAATGCAGCAGCTGCTTTGCCATAATCCCCCCTCAGGGAGACTCCCCGATGGATGCTGTCTTTCTCGATTGGCCCTAGACCCTTCGCTGTGCTCCCCTCCTTCCCTCTCATTCCCCTCTTTTTGAAGAAAGCCCACAGGTTGAGAAGTAAAGTGATCCTCATTGCACCCTTCCAGCCTCGACAAATCTGGTTCCCCTTCCTATGGCCTCATATAACTCACCATCCATGGATTCTGGACCCAGTTCCAGACCTGTTGTCTCAACTGCAGGGACTGGTGCACCCCAACCTTCAAAATCTCAAGCTTACAGCTTGGTTCCTCCAATTCCATTAGTCACCAGGCAGAATAACTTACCTTCCCCAGTTCAAAAAATTCTACTGGCTTCCCATAGACCATCCACCAGGAAACTCTAGCTTAGCAAGTGGAAGAGATTTTCAGTTTGAGTGTGTGATAATGATCTCAATCCTTTCTCGGAACCAGTCGAGAAAATGTTGGACTTTTTGGCCATCATTTTTGATCAAGGAGCTTCTGCTTCCACAATCAAGGTTCAGTTAGTGGCCATTTCTAATTTCCACAATGGTTTCGAGGACCGTTCATTAATTTCCCACCGGTTATGTAAAGTGTTCCTTAAATGAGTCTTACAATTAAAACCTAAATTTAAAGATCCCTTAGCTCCATGGGATCTGACTTTGATCTAACAGTCTTTGGTGCTCCCTCCATCAAACCAGCAGTGACTTGCCACCCAAAATTTCTCTCATGGAAAACTCTTTTTCTAATAGCCATTACTTCTTCCAGAAGAATTTCTGAGATTTAAGCATTATGTTCAAACCCCCCATATGTGGTTTTTCATAAGGATAGCGTTTCACTAAGAACCAACCCATCCATTCTTTCTGAGGTGGTCATAATCCAATATTAATCAAATTATTGATTTGCCCATTTTCTCCCCCAGTTTTTCCAACAAAGGTGAATATTGCTTACATTTGCTGGACATTCATAAACAATTACATTTCAACCTCAGCAGGACTAAAGAATCTAGAAAATTGGACCAGTTATTTGTATCCTTTTCCAGCCCAGCTCTGGGAAAATATGTTTCAAAAGTTACCTTGTCTAAATGGCAAAGAGACTGTGTTACCTTCATATACAGTAACAAGAACCTCAAGTTACCTGCGCTTGAGAGAGCGCATTTCATTAGATCACTAGCAGCATCAGCTGTTTTCCATTCCAAGGTTTCCATGGATAAAATATGCGCAGCAGCAACATGAGCTACTCCATATACCTTTATAACTCATTACAAATTGGATCTGGTCTCCAGGGTAAGAGCATTCTTTGGCTGGCTTTATGGTTCTTAGGAATATCCTTCCATAAGGTCACCCTGGACTTAAAGTAGCTGGGGACTCTGTCCCACAGGTTAAGGATGAATGAATATTGACAACATCAGATAAAGAAGGTATGTACTCACCATAACGGTCCATCTGTGTTGTCGATATTCATTCACCCTAGATGCTCCAATCTCCTTCCCCTTCCTATAGACTTCCTGGAGGATTGGATGTTTTTTATGGTAACTTATTAGGTTTGACCTTGGACAGGGCTTCTTCCCTTTGTTGCAGATTCCTCTGTCTTTCTGTGTGGCTGAAAACTCGCTCTGAAGTAATATGGAGATGGATGTTGTGGTAGAGTGTTAGCTTGAGAGTTTTTGACTGGCACGACCTGTAATAGTGGCTGAGCCGGTTTCAAGGATTGGAACTGAATACTCAGTTCAAGGATGAATGAAGATCGACAACACAGATGGAACGTTATGATGAGTACATAACTTTTTTTTTTTTCATTGTCATTCCATTACCGGCTCTTTCATGTTCCACTACTCATTTTTTTTCCCTTACTTTGTGGCTGGATCTGTGGAACTATCCGATCTATACTAACCTCCAGTCTACACTTCTCTCCAAACTTGAATATACCTTCAACAAAGTGGCTAGATTTGCTGCAACCTTACCACCCAAATCTCTCCACTGTCTGTCCCTCAAGTCACTACACTGGCTTGAGTTTCCAAACCACCTCAAATTTGCCCAACTTCTCACTATCCACTCCATTCACAACAAATTATCCTCCTGCCCTAGTCTCTCTTCACTTGTCTCCCTCTACACTCCCACTCAATCATTAAGGAGCTCAGATCAACATCTGCTACAAATTTACAAACCTAACAAATGTGCAGGACAGAACTTATACAGCTACTCTCCAGCCATCCTCTGGAACAAGCTTCCCTTGACTCTAAGAAGCCTACCCCAGACCCATACTTTCAAGATCTCTCTTAAACACTACCTTACCCACCTCACTACTTGCCCCTGCAACACCCTCCCCCCAAACCTAGTATACATCTTGGTCTCTTCTCACCTCTCTCACCTTTCCTTCATCAGCCAACTATCCATCTCATCCTCCCTCCTTACCACCTATCAACCCCCCTCTTCCCCACACACCTTCCTGGCACCCCTTACCTTTATACCTCAAGGCCTGCTCTCTCCTACCTACCTGTTGTCTGTATGTATATAACATTTCCCAACTCTTCACAGGCCACCTATTTCATACTAGGACCCTCACAATTGCTAACCCACAAATCAACTCATCACCCCTCTACACTAACTCTGCAAACTCCCTCAAATCCCACTGCTCCTACCCCCCCACTTATCCTACTTACATCACCCTCAACTACCCTCTATCTGCTCTGACTCCATTACAACATTAAGCTGCCATCTAGCTGTATCTGTGCTAAAACTCTCACCTGCCTCCCTGTTTATATGCAATTAACAATCATAACTCTATTCGTGTATTTAGCAAAATTTGTGTTCTACTGTTTTTGCATTCTTCTGTTGTGTATTGTGTAAATAGCAGAATTTTTGCATTTTTTTATTATTTTACTGTATACTGGAGCTTTTCTCCCCAGGCCTCCACTGAAAAAGGGCTTTGTCCCAGTCTGACTATCCCGGTCAACAAATGTCAAATAAATAAATAAACAGCTGCTGGTCTCAGTGATTTTTCCTTCCCCTGTCAGCAAAAAAAAAAAAAAAAAAGTTTTCAGGGAGTCTTTGGGTGTCAGGCCAGGTCCAGTTTTGCATCAATTGCTAATGGGTGATTATGCTGTAACTGGATTTGGCTGTCTGGACTGCTCATTATTTCCCCCGGGTCCTTCTAATGCGACACTTATTGCCACTAAGGAGCAAAGATAGACATGTCCACTGTGGTTGGCAAGGTCACCCTGTGCTGGCAAGGGAGGACCACTGTTGGTGTTCTTTGAGGAAGTGGTGGGTAAATGTCTACCATATAACTATGAAAGGAAGCCTGAACCCCAGGATAATGTGCCTGTTTTAAGTCAGTCGTTTTCATCAAGTAGACGCTGAGGTACTTACTAGGCAACTGATCCATGACGATTTTTAAAAGCCTATCCCTGCATTCCAGTGAAGCTTCTAGCCCTTGTAATTTAAGAACAAATAACCCAGTGTGCAGCAGAACATTTACATGTTACCCTATCCATAAGGGACAAGAGTGCTAAAACCAGGGGTGAATTTGTAGTTTCCAGTCCATCCTGTTTACTTTTGAATAGAGTAAGGGAACTATTTTTTATGTTGATAGGAAGGGAGTTTCCCTTGCAAAATTAAAAAGTAGAAAACTTGACATCTGAAGTAGTTACTTCATTTGCTCTGCAACCTGTGGGTATCGGATCCGACCTCGGATCCGAGCCGGCAGCTTTCCAAGCTCCAAGATCTGAGCTCCTAGCTCCTCCCCCTACCTATAATCCCCTGCTACCAACCATATTACCCCAGATCGTTTTTTGCCGCGGCTGAAGAAGCTTCCTTTTTGAAGAGCTCCTGGCTGGGTGAGATCGTTCGTGATTTATAAACACTCTAGAATTTAAAATCTTGTGTGTGTGGTATTGGCCCTTTTTTCTATCCCTTTTTTGTGCTAGTTTAATTTTTTTTTGGTGCAGTTAATTAGCTTTTCTTTAGTCACTCCCCCTCCCCCCTTAGTGTTTGGGTGTGTGTGTGAGTGCTAAGATGTCAGAAGGGCCTAAGGCCATTTTTTCTAAATGTACTGAGTGTGGCCACAAGCATTCCCCAGCTGATGGCCACACTCAGTGCGTTTTGTGCCTGGGGGCAGCCCATCTATCAGAGGCCTGCCAGATCTGTGCAGCCTTTAACCCCCGGGCACTTCGGGGTAGGAAAAACAAGCTGATCCTGGCGGGAAAGCTCCCCCAGCAGTCAGCATCTTCTTCCTCTCCCATTCGGGCTCCATCTGCCTCGGTGGCCTGGTGCCCTCTGTTCCCTTAGCTCAACCCGGGATTCAACCTCCCTCTTTGGGTTTGAGCTCTGAGGAAACTAGTGCCTCTTCTGCTTGGGAGAAGAGGCACAAGGATAAGGAGGGACATAGATCCCATAAAAGGCGGGCTGAATCTCACTCCTCGGCTCCGCCAGCTAAAGCAGCTAAGTCTCCTTCGGGGGTCTCCGGATCCTCCTCCTCTCGGCTCCGTTCACCTAGCTTCTCACCGGAGGAGGAGGATCAGTCTCCCTCGAGGTCATTGAGGCGGCCCTCCTGGCCCGCCTCGATTACCTCTTCCAGGTCAACCAGAAGCATCTCCAAAGCGGATATGGATCGGATGATGCGTCGGTTCTTGCAGACCCAAATGCAGATGGGGGTGCTCTTGCCCCCCCCCCCCTCTGGGGGGGGAGTGCGGCCCCATGTTTGCCTCGATCACTCCTTCTCCGACTCGTTTTCGGATTTCGGAGTCAACGGATCCGGGCCCCTTCGGACCCAGGGATTTGTCGGCGCCATTAGCGCTGGTCTCTTCGACGCCGACTATGCCCTCGAGCTTGTCGGATCCGAGCTCTCGGGGCTGAGGGCTGAGTGTCGGATCTGAGGGAGTTGTTGTGTCTTCGGAGCTGTTGGCTTCAGAGCGCACCTCTCTCTCGACGCCGACCCCGATCCCTTCTTCGGAGCTTAGGAGATTGCTCTCAGAGGCTGGCGAGGGCGATTCTCCTTCGGCTTTTGAGGTATTGGAGAGGGTACTGTCGAGGTCCTCCAGGTCCCCGGTTCGGGCTTCAGATCTACCCGTACCCCCACTGTATGAGGGTCTGTCTTCCATCATCCGACCATCGGGACAGCCTGCCCAAGCCCTCCAGCTAGTTCCCGTGGAGGAACAACAACCTGTGGACGAGCCCTCTTCAGATAGCCCCACCGAGGAGGTTCCTCGGAAACATCGGTGTAAAAGGAGGCACCTGGACTCCCCCAAGTCCGTTACCACCGACACTGAATTAGATGATAGGGAGGGTTCCCCAAGGTCACCTCCTGGAAATGTTGCGTATTAGAGGGGGGTGGTCTGCCCAAAAACCTTCCCTTGATGAATCCGTGTTCCTGGAGGCATTTGAGGCAGGCCCATCTACCTCCTGGGTATCCCCTCCACCCAACCCCCTGGTGGACTTAATTACCACCAGGGCATGGAAGGAGCCCGACACCATGGAGCCAATCCCTAGGCATCCCGATAAAGTCTTAAGTCCCCCCACAGATAGACAGTCATGGGCCAAAGGAACCCCTGTTGATGCCATGTTGGTGCCGGCGGCCACCAAGAAAGAACTCGCTCAGGAGAGTTCTTTGGTCCACCCGCCAGATAAAGAATCTCGAGCGTTGGACCGGATTGGGAAGCGGATGTTTGCTTCAGCGAACTTTTCCATAAGGGCGCTGAACTATATGGCACATAACATCAGGCTACAGCGAGACTTGATCAAGGAATACGCTGCAGCCCTCCCAGAGTCCATGTCAGTCGAAAACAGGAATGTGTTTACGACAGGAATGGCCACTCTGAAATCCATCTCTAATACGTCTATGCGGCTCCTCTCCCATGCTTCGGAGGGAGCCGCTAGAGCCAGTGGAGCAGGGGTCATCTTGCGACGTCACGCCTGGCTCCGTCTCTGCGACTTCGTGGATCCCTTCAAAGCACCCTTCGCCCCCTTTGACGGTTCTGCTCTTTTCGGCAAGACCGTTCACGATACGCTGGTCCAAAGCGAAAAGGATGAGAAGACGCTGTCTGCCGTCAGAGTCCACTTCTCTAGTCCCCTAAGATCCTTCTCCAGGAATCAGAGGGGACAAAAGAAGCTGTGGTTCCGCAAGTCTCAGCAATCCCATCCAGCTGCGGACCACTCGTCCTCTAGAGGCAGAGGAGGACAAGGTGGACGCCCAGAGGCAGAGGGGGGGGGGCCGCATAATTTCGGGTCTAGAGAACCTTTCTCGGACAGACCCGCACAACAGCCCTGAGGTCTTGCCCGACTGTCCCTCTCTGGAGGCAGTCGGGGGGCAGTTGACGGAGCACCTGTCAAACTGGATCGATGGGTGCTCCGTATCATTTCCAGAGGTTATTTCATTCCATTCCTAAATCTTCCCCCAAAACCAGACGCCTCCCCGATGTCCCACCCAATCAGAGGGAGGCAGCGGCTTCAGAGATTTTGAAGCTGCTAAGAAAAAGAGCCATCCAGCCTGTCCCCCCAGATCAGTCCGGATTGGGTTATTACTCAAGGTTCTTTTTGGTGCCAAAGAAAACTGGGGACCTCAGAGCCATCTTAGACCTTTCTGCTCTGAACCTGTTCTTACCCAAGGAAAAGTTCCGGATGGTCACTATTCAATCTATTCTCCCCCTTCTGCGGGAGAACGACTGGATGTGCTCCATAGACCTCAAGGATGCGTACTACCACATCTTGATGGACAGATGATCCAGGAGGTTTCTCCGCTTCTGGCTTGGAACCAGTCATTATCAATTCAGGGTTCTTCCATTCGGCCTCACCTCAGCCCCCAGAGTGTTCACCAAGGTCATTGCGATGGTTGCAGCCCACCTGAGACTTCAGAGTATTCAGGTCTTCCTGTACCTAGACGACTAGCTCCTTACCATGACCAACAGGCATCAACTCTCTGTGGTGAGAGATTACGCACTGACTCTAGCCCACAACCTAGGCATTTTCAGTGAACCGGCAGAAGTCCTGCCTGTGCCCCACTCAAGCCCTAGAATTCATAGGGGCCAGGTTGGATACTCGAATCTCCCGAGCTACTCTAACATCAGTCAGACTGAACAGCTTGTCGTATCAGGTGTTAACCCTTCTCCAGAGTCCTTCTCCTCCAGCGGAGTTAGTCCTGAGGGCACTGGGGTCTATGTCAGCAGCGATCGGTCTTTCCCTCCATGCCCGTCTGCGAATGAGAATATTAAAATGGACCCTTCAAGTCCAATGGTCCCTCTCGTTCCACCCATTGAACATGCCGATACCGCTGAGCAGAGTTTGCAGGGACTCCCTTCTTTGGTGGTTACATGCGCGGGAACTCAGAGAAGGGAGGCCTGATTCCCCCAGTCGAAGCCACGTTGACCACGGACGCTTCTTGCCTTGGGTGGGGGGGCATTGTTCAGGCACATCCGTTCAAGGCACGTGGACTTCCCTTGAGACCGCATTGCATATCAATGTCCTAGAGATGAGGGCGGTGCTTTTGGCGTTGCAAGCTCTCCACGCCCTTCTTCCCCTAGGGACTATTGCGATCCAGACAGACAACATGTCTGTAGTCTGGTATATAAACAAACAGGGAGGAACCAGATCCTATCCCCTGTGTCGAGAGGCCATGAGAGTTTGGGAATGGGCGATCTCCACCAACCGATTTCTGGTAGCAACGCACATCCCGGGACGGTCCAACATATTAGCGGACAAGCTAAGTCGGGTACTTCTCACTCCATACGAGTGGTCTCTGAATCCATCTGTTGCGAAGCAGATCTTCCACAAATGGGGTCGGCCTCTCTGTGATCTTTTTGCTTCTCCTTTAAACACAAAATGCAGCGAGTACTTCGCAATAATTCCCCCCAGAGGGGAGACCCCCAGAGACGCTCTAGTCCATGCTTGGCCTCCCGGGCTCCTTTATGCTTATCCCCCCTTCCACTCATGATGAAATTCATTCAGAAAGCCTGTCGGTTGGGGAGCAGAGTTATCCTCATAGCCCCATTCTGGCCTCGACAGATCTGGCTCCCTTTTCTGCGGTCTCACAGTGTGGCTCCTCCGTGGATTCTGGATCCCAGTCCAGACCTGATCTCGCATTGCGCTGGTTGCCCAACCCCGAACCTGGTCAACCTCAAGTTTGCAGCTTGGCTGATCCAGTTCCAATAATGGCTAGGACTCCCGGTATCTCATCTCCCGTTAAGGCCATTGTGGTTGCGGCTCATAAGCCGTCTACCAGAAAACTTTACAACAGTAAATGGAAACGTTTTTCCATTTGGGCCAAAGACAAGGGCTTGGACCCATTTACTGTCCCTATTCCGACCATTCTGGACTTCCTCTCGTTGATTTTTCGGCAGGGAGCAAGTGCTTCTACGGTTAAGGTGCAATTGGCGGCCATCTCCCATTTTCATGTGGGGGACGGCATAGGTTTCTTAGCATCTACAAAGTTGTGCAAAACCTTCTTATGAGGCATCTTTCTTTTAAATCCACCGATAAAGTCTGTGGTTCCCCCATGGTGTCTCACTCTAGTCTTGCAAGCCTTGACGAGTCCACCTTTCGAACCTGCGGCCTCGGTTCTGTTGAAGTTCTTGTCAGGGAAAACGGCCTTCTTAGTAGCTATTACTTCGGCCAAAAGGGTTTCAGAACTGCAAATCTTGTGTATGAAACCTCCTTACCTTATCTTTCACAAAGATAGAGTGTCCCTCAGGACTAATTCGTCTTTCTTGCCTAAGGTGGCTTCAGAAGCAAATATAAATCAATCGATAAATCTACCATTGTTTTTTCCAAAATTTCAGAACAAGGGAGAATACACATTGCACAAATTGGATGTACACAGACAGCTGCGCTTCTACTTGCATAGGACTAGAGAGTTTCGCAAGTCGGACCAGTTGTTTGTCTCTTATGCAAAATCAGCCATGGGCAAAGCCATTTCCAAAGTGACTGTAGCAAATTGGATCTGTCAGTGTATTATTCAGGGGTACATATTGTCTGGCAAGCCAGCCCCGGTTGGTATCCGTGCTCATTCTACAAGATCTGTAGCCACCTCAACAGCTTTTTGGTCTAGGTTTCCAGTGGACGACATATGTTCAGCAGCTACTTGGTCCTCTTCTCATACGTTCATTTCTCATTATAAACTAGATGTGATTTCGAGGAGTAGGGCTTCTTTTGGCTCCGCGGTGCTTCGGAATATCCTTCTGAAAGGACCACCCTGGTTCTTATAAGGTAGCTGGGGACCCTGTCCCACAGGTTGCAGAGCAAATGAAGTAACTACTTCAGATAAAGAATTTATGTACTCACCATAACGTTCCATCTGAGTAGGTACTTAATTTGTCTGCAACCGACCCCCCCCCCCCGCCATCCCCCGAACCTTTCGGGATTTTCTGATCAACTTTACAGTTGATTTTTTTGTGTTACCAGGTTGGTGAGGCAAAAAAAAACGATCTGAGGTAATATGGTTGGTAGCAGGGGATTATGGGTAGGGTGGAGGAGCTAGGAGCTCTGATCTTGGAGCTTGGAAAGCTGCCGGCTCGGATCCGAGATCGGATCCGATACCCACAGGTTGCAGACAAATGAAGTACCTACTCAGATGGAACGTTATGGTGAGTACATAGCTTCTTTTTCTTGTGTTTCTGTTTCAGTGGACATGGAAGACTTGCTGGGATTTGCTAGGAAATTAATTTATGCTTTTACATTACCTACTTCCCCTTCTATGAATACAGGAAAATACTTCCATATCTTTCTGATTCTGATTTTCCATTAGAAGAACAGTGATTGGAAAGAGAATTTTGAGCTACAAGATTTTCTTCACAACCTGAATATACTGTTTCCTAAGAAAGTGTTGCTTCAGATTTTCCTCCAGAAGACCTTTCTTTTTCTGAAACTTTAAGATGAAAGAGGTTTTTCAGTGGAACCAGAATGAAATTGCTTTTACTAGCACCTGTGTCTCTAATGGACACAGGCATCCTGTAAATGGTTCATCTCCCATGCTCCTGCTTGTAAATGTTTCATCTCCCAAGCTCCTCCTTACACTTATCAAGGGTACTAGAACTTGTCAAATATTTGGGATGCATGGTTAGGCTTAATAAGGCCCTTGTGGTTGTTAGCCTAGTAAACATCTATGAACCTATTATTTATACATAGACATTCATCAATCTGCGGCTGATCCTCCTGTATTGTGTGCTTTAGAGAATATTTTCCTGACTGCTTCTAATTTGCCTGACAGTCAGCCTCTTGCCCTAGGAAGTCTGATAGGGTATACAGAGTACTTCTGACTCCAAATACTTTTAATAACCCCAAAGCTAATCCTGCAGCATTTTCCCTATCTAAAAGTGCTTCTGCTGGACAGATTGATAATGCTAATGCCATTCCCTCTGAGAAGTGTGGGAAGGCTTTAGAGAATTTGAGGAAAAGTTTATTCTTCTGCTACTTTAACATTCAGAATTTTAAACTGCCAGGCTTAAAATGTTTACTTCTGTTTTTTTTTTTTTTTTTGAGAACACAAAAAAAATTAAATATTCTACCATCTTCTAAGGCAAAAAACAAAACAAAAAACTATTTGCTTGCCTCTCTTGTATGTGCTTCCTATGTTACTAAACTTGCCTCAGTATTTTTATCCTGATGATGGATTCTCCATGGCTGCTGCTTCTGGATCAGTCATGAAATCTGTGTGGTTATGTTTGAAAATCTTCCCAGAGATGTTAAAACTGATATTTTAAATTCTCCACAGTGCAAGGAAGGCCTGTTTGGTCCTTGTACGTTGAGGTGCTTAAGAAATTTGATGAGAGGGAAAGATTAAAAGGGGTTCATCTTACCCTTTGGACTATCTACTGCTCCAGTGATATTTACAAAATGTCTAGCTCCAATAATTCTTTATTGCAGACTTCAAGGCATTTATATTTTAACATATATGAATGATTGTCTTAAATTTGCAGATTCTTTACCAGTTGTCAAGAATCCTTAGCAAGTGTTCATTATCTTATACTCAGTCTGGGTTTTCAAGAGAACTTACTGACATCTGCTCTCATCCCTTCTTCTAGAATAGTTTTCCTGGGATGTCTGTTGGATTCTGCCATGGGAAGAGCTTTTCCTGCTCCATAGAAGAGATGTTCCAACAGTTCTTCCTGAGTTTTTTTCCAGTCAAAACCAGATGTCTACCAGGGAATTTCTTAAGATTCCAGGGTACATGGCTTCTGTGAGTCTTATGATTCTCTTGGCTAGACTTGGCATGAAAACAGTTGAGTGGTACCTCGGGTCAATTTGGACTCTGAATGTGCTCCATTTATCTTTTTAGATCCCAATTCTGGCATTTCTAATGAAGGAGATTATATGGTGGGTAGACCAGTTCTCTCAGAGTTCAGGTCTTCCATTCTCTCTTTGCCTCCTCTTCAGTCTATTACAAAGGATGTTTCAGACCTTGTCTGGGGTGTGGTTTCTAAAGGAGTAAAAGTACAAGCTCTCCCACTGTAATGGATGCTAGCTCTCCTGTGTAGTACTAGCTGGTGTTGTGATAGCTGTACTGTTGTATACTGTTAACATAAATTAAACTTATTACGCATCTAACCTACTAGTCTTCCCACTGCAGCTGACATCCCTTACTAGACCATTTTATGTTTTTAATGATCTTGTAGTATGCCCGATATATGATCATGCTGTAAATAGCCTTATAAATTGTTTCAGAAATATTTCAAAAAGTGCACCCCAAAAGAATCAAGGCTCACAAATTAATAGCATAAACTTCATGTGCACTTTAGAATTTTATTTGCTGAGAATTCAAAAAATACAAAGGAGAACTCTTAGAAAATTCAAAACAAATCATATATCTCTCATATTATCAAATTTCAGTCTGTTCCTTCAAATATACCCCTGGAGTATTATTGTCTAGAAACATGTATGCCTATCTTTGCAAATAACCTGTCTCCAAATGCATGTAACATATTGAGCACCATCATTTCTACGTTAGTAATATACTTTAAATGCCTGGCTACATGATGCAGAAAAATAGACTCCTCACTGTGACCCAAGTGACCAGGGTTCATTTAGGGGCCCTGGCACTGGAGGAGCCAGGTTGGGGTGGGACGATTGTACACACTTGGCGGTAAACTAGGAGAGACATTTTCCCTGATGGAGACTGGAGAGAATACCTTCTGTGGTCTAAAGTGGGGCAGCATGAAAGGAAATGCCCCTTGTAAATGTGATGGGACAGCCTTTACAATTGAGCCATTGCAGGTTTCCACATCCTCGCTACTCTGATTGCATGTGGGGAAGTTAAGGCTGAAAAAATATAAAACAAAATAATGAAGCATCCCTAATGGCTGTCTGAATCATGGCCCCTCCAAGTCTACCCTTGCCCTGGTGATGGGTAATGAACGGTTCATTTGGCTGGGAGGGGACTTATGATTTGCAGGAGTAGATCAAAGTGAGAGAAAAAAATAATGATTTGCTGTAAATCACATACATGAGAAAACAATTATAAACGAAGATAAACTATAAGACAGACACAGAAATAATAATGTCAGCATTTACCGTCTTATAATATACCCTGTTGAACTAAGAGTTTTAATGTTAAGTCCATTTTAAGCATCTTTTCAATCACTTGATAGTTCAAATAACGGGTCTACTTCACGTTGTCGTAAGCTGACAATATCGAGTCTGATATTGTCAACACGACAGTATCGAAAGTGAAGAACATTGTGTAAGTAAACGGAAATCTCCGTAAGGGGAGATTTCCATTTACCTCAATGTAGTGCGGTCTCGGAGTTGGTATATTTAAGTAGGGGGTGTGTGGGGGGGTGCAGGGGGCTTGCCCCCCTGCCTACGCCATTTAGTTTTTTATTTAAAAAATTTTTGTTTTTTTACGTTATTCGATATTTTACTTAAATCAATCAATAAAGTTTGACCTTTATTGATTCGATTAAGTAAACTTTCAATAATGTGATATAGACGCCAAATAATGCCATCCTCATTATGAACCGAATTGTAATTTCACAAGTGGTTCAGTTTCAGTTATCATATAGAGGTTCAGAAAAGCACCCAGTGTAAATGCACCACTACTCATGTATCATGTTGTCATCTTCGAAAACTCTCCATTACATGAGCCTCGGGTGTTTTTGTGTAGCTGCATTTCAATATGAATAAAGTTCAGTTAACACTGAAGTAGAAAGTCTTCAGTATAAATTCCATTCACTGCCCTTAGCCAGCATTTCAGTGATTTTTTCCCAGTTCAGAGGCCAGTCAAGCAACAATATGACGTCTGTCTTCACATTGCATACTTCCAAGTGTACATGTAACAAGTCTCACCTCCCCCTTGTTCAAGCTGTTATTTCAGTCTTCTAATTCACCAGCATCAAGGTAGTCATTTCCTTTGTCCTGTTTAATTGTTAGTCCTCTCCCACCTAATTCAATGAATGTATAAACTTTCGTAACCTCTCCATTGCTAGACTGAATTGAGGAAAACATCTGCATCCCTGATGGAAAGAAAAAAACACTTTTCTGGACTGCTTGAAATGGTAGCTTATATCTTGTCTTATGCTGTTGACACTTTTCTGTATCAGTCAAAAAGTAGTTCCTTATACTATTCTGGCATGTCCAAAAGTCAGTTTCGGGTTTACTCTCCAGTCCAGCTGGTGAATCTGGGAATCTTGAGGCAATGTTACAACTGCCTTATGTACACAGACCACCCTCTCCTCCTCCCAACAAGCTCAAATATATGTAAGAGATGCAACTATATAGCCAAACTGGAGGCTGAGCTTTCTCAACCCAGTACTGCCGCAGTCAGTCAGGCGGAGAAGGTAGCCACACACACCACAAATCCAGTCTCACATAGACCTATCGCAACAGCAAACCAAACACATAAACACACAAAAACATACTCGGAGGCTCTAAATCTTCCCAAGCAGCAGAGACCTCCAAAGCAGACATCCAAGCAACCGCTACACCACAACAATACCCACGTATCACATAGTTCACAAAGTCAGTGTGCCACACAGTCACAGCCCTTAAGGCTAAAACAACACACCTAATACACCTGTAATTGGTGACTCTATATTCAGACACACTGACGTCCCACTCACCAGGCTGAACAAGGAGAAGGTCACTGTAAGCTGCCTGTCGGGTGCCAGGATCCGCCACATAACACAAGCACTTAGGTCACTCCAAAGCAAGTACAAATATGACTCCGTCATTGTCCATGCTGGTGTCAATGACCTGAGACATACCTCCCTGGACTACATGAAAAGAGACATAGAGGAGCTCTCTGATCATGTAGCCCAGGCCGGTATGACCCTGACCTTGAGTAGCATCTTACCCTCACCAAGAATGATGCCACAGTATAAAGACAAAATGATAAATTTTAACAATTGGCTAAAGTATTGGTGTCATTCAAAGGGGATCCAGTGTCTGTCAGCCTGGGATGGCATGCTCGACAAGCCACGCTGCTTCGCTAGGGACGGCTTGCACCTGTCACCCCTGGGCTTTTGAATACTGGCTAAGGCTCTTGCCACCCACATAGTGCCTTTTTTAGGCAAGGCTCAAAAGACAAACCCACCTCCATAGACAACACAAGGAAAAAGAAACTAAGGGTAATGCTGCTCAACGCCAGAAGTCTAAACCTCAAGTTGCATGCACTCGAGGCTCTCCTCAGTATGGAGAATATCGATATTTGTGCAGTAACAGAAACCTGGTTCAAGGCTCCCGAGAGCACCCCAGCACTACCAGGTTATACCTCCTACCATGTTTTTCGGCCCCAAAACTCAGACCAAACCACAAAAGGAGGGGAAGTATCCATATTCATCAAAGATACCCACACCTCCAGATTAGTGGCACTGCACAAAGCATCGGAGACCATCCATGTGCAACTAACAGTGGGAAAAACTGCCTTTCAGTTTGTAGCCTGCTACAGACCACCCTCCCAAACTCAGGAACCCCACTCAGCTTTCCTGAGAACACTGGAGAATATGAAGGTCTCTCCAAACACCATCATATTGGGTGACTTCAACTACCCAAACATAAACTGGGAGAACTACTCAAGCCCCAACACCCTCGTCCAATGCTTCCTAGAATTTATAAACTCAAATGCTATGGAACAACTACTTCTCCAGTGGTTCTCTAATGCGCCCTTTAACCAACGTTTATATTGGTCAGATTTTAAATTGTATGTAGTAACTCATCGGTGCTTGGTTATCCTAATAGTACCCGAGATCTCCAAATAAAATATTGAAACATCAAATGTGCACTATTTGGTGTCTTTATTGATCCCCATCCCAATTATAATAATCATAGTTTCAGTTCATAAATCCTTTTATAATTCTAGTCCAAGTGTTATATCTGTTGGAGTAAGTTGTGTAGGCCCTGGTCTCCCTCAGTGTCAGTCCATTCTTCCACATGTTTACCATTCTTTGCTTGGTCAATAACTCCTTAGTTTGCCTCTCTACTTTCATTAATCTATGACCTTTTGGTCATTTTTTATAACTAATTTACTGTGCACCTAATTATAATCCCCATTAAACACAGCACTTCCTTACCAAACCACATCATTTAGCAGTTATTGCCTTAATCTCCTTAAATTTAGTTTTGGGAGTGCCATATACTGCCAGTAATGCTACTTGCTGCCCATATAGGTATTTCTCTATTCCTATGAATTACTTTCATGTCTGCCAGCCTACTTACCTGTAGGTGGTAGATTCCTAGCTATTCGCGCCATCTCTGTCACTATTTAATGCCTCTTTCCTGCTTTCTTCAGCAATCATGTCTGATTGTCACAGATCTTTACTCTCACAGTCCATCCCACCTCTTTGCAGAATCCTTTTTAACCCATACTCCTAAGTACTTAATTTTATCATGTCCCCATAAATATGGGTATTGATGATCCAAATTGTGTGTGGGTACGTAATTTACAGCTATTGCCTTTGTTTTCTCTTCATTAATTTTGTATGCGAAAAAGACTTGAAACTGTCTTAGAATGTTCCACAACACTGAAATGTCCTTTTCTGGTTTTATCAGGTCTACAATAATATCTGCAAAAAAGCCTGCTATTTCTGACTACAGTGCCAGCTATATCCTTGAATTTCTGAATCCCCTATTTTCTTTACCAATGGTTCTACATTTCTTGGGCTCTTTCCATTCTATTACTTTTCTCTCTCTCTCTCACTCTCTTATTTGTTCCCAGTAACTTGATTCCTTTGCCAGCTTCCTCCTGTAAATTCTGGCTCTCTCTTGCCTATTCTCTGTACCCCTGATTGCAGTCATCCTTTAGGCAAAATCTCCTTTCTCCATTCACGTTGGCTTAGTTCTTTGTATACTTTCTGCTGTTTTGTAAGTTTAATATTGTTTTACACATTTTTTAATTTCTACAAGTCTTTTGGGTTTATATTACCATGACAGGAATGGGTGGCTGTGGTGGTGCAATGATTAGCATTGCCACTTCACAGCAAGAGGCTCTCTGGTTCAATCCTTGGCTGGGGTGCCTTCTGTGTGGAGTCTGCACGTCCTCCCTGTGGTTGCTTGGGTTTTCTCTGGGTGCTCCGGTTTCCTCCCACATCCCAGAAACATGCTGTAGGTGGATTGGACACACTAAATTGGTCCTAGGCGTGAGTGCGTGCATGTGTGCACCTTCTGTGGAAGGTTGGGCACTGGGCTGGAAACTCAACATCGTAAAACTCCACTGACAATCATGTGTGGACAGGTGATCCACTGTGGCGACCCCTAACCAGGAAAAGCCGACAGAATATGATTACCATGACAGGAATGGACCCCATTCCTAAGTCAAAGTACTATTACAGTTCATGAAATTAGTATTGCTTCAGTCTTTGATGTCAGCCAGAAGTGCTCTTTCGCAGCACATGTAATATGCCCAGTAATGACTCCTACAATTTGCATGGAGTTACATGTATTGGTAATATCTAAATATAATTGTAGATTCTTTTTTATAAGACCCGTTGCTCCTACTACTATTGGAACTGTCTGGATATCTTTCTTCCACACTGCTCTCATTTCTGCCTGCAAATCCTGATATTTTATGACTTTGTGTGTGTCTCTCTCTCTATGCAAGACACTGTAGTCACTGGGTGTAGCGATTTCAATGATCAATGCTACTTTTATCTTCTTTTCATGGACCACTGTGTCTGGTTTTCTTGCATCTATCTTTTGAACTGTTGGTAATGGGTGATCCCATGTGATGTACACTTTATCATTTTCTGTTATGCTTTGTGCCTCATGTTTCCAGTGTTTTTCAGCTACTTCAGTAGCATAATGTTTACACAATCCTCAGTGCAACAGTTCTGCTACATTATTATGCCTTTCAGTATACAGTCCTTCTGCCATTAGTATGTTACAACCAGCAGTGAGGTGTGCAATGTTTCCAGTTCTGTTTTACAAAACCTACATTCTTCTGTTTCTCCCACATGTTCAACAGACTTTGTAAACCAATGTGCATGTAGTCCACTATTTTGGGCTGTCAGTATTAACCTTTCATCTTTTGGTTTGAATTTGCTCTGCTTAACCATTCTTCCATTTCATCCTGATCAACATGAGGTTCTTCCTGAAGTTTTCTATACTTGCAACTATATTTATCCATTTTCCACATTTCTTGCCTTCTCATCTGATCCTTAACCGTATATTCTTTCTTTTGTTTTTTGGCACATTCAGTTGCTGCCTGATTTTTATCCACTTCTGGTTTGATTTCCATTCCTGCTTGATGGCCAGTATGCTTCTGTTAGTCTGAGCAGGGAAGTCATCTTAGTTTTATTTTCTTCATGTTTCAAAACTTTCACTACGTTTGGGTCTTGTGAGGTCAGCAGATGTGTGCAGTCCCACCATTGCAGATTTATACATGTAATCAATTTCAAGGAGACCCATCCCTCCTTCGAAACAGGGAATATATAATCTTGGTATGCACTGATTTTCATAAATCATTTGGTGAGCATGAAGCATCCTTCTTGTTTTCCTGTCTAATCTATCCAACATGTTTTGGGGCCATTCAGTCACTCCAAAACTGTAAGTTAGGACAGGAAGAGCAAATTAGTTTATAGCTTGGATTTTGTTCTTAGATGTCAACGCTGTTTTCAGGATCAATTTAAGTCTTCTAAAATATTCCTTACTCAGTTTTATTCACATTTGTTCATGTTTTATTGTTGATCCTTTATCGATTCCCAAATATTTATACACTCCCTCTTGCTCAAGTTCTTTTATATCACATTCTTGTCTCAAACTGATGATGTTATGTGATCCTATCTCGCCTACATTCTGAATGATGGGTTCGGAGCCGATCCCTCGGCTCCGACTCGGCACGCTTATGCCAAAGAGCGAAGTCTCTTACTGGCTGAGCTTACCATATCCCAGGATGCACCACTACCAGTCCCCAGATCTCGTTTGCAGCTAACAAGTGACGTGGTCTCGAGCTGGCTGAGTTAAGTAGTGATTATTTCACTAGTTTTCTGTCAGTTTTCTTCATTCTCTACAAAAGCTGTTTTAACAGCTATTCTTGTGTTTTGAGTGTGTTTGACAAAATTCACTTGGTGAATTCTTGTGTTGTGAGTGTGGACTAGGAGTACCTCTTGTCTGGAAAGGCCTTTCCGGTCTTTTTATTTGTAGGTGACTTGGTTCTGTTTCATTTATATTTCTCTTCCTTAAAGAGGAACTACTGAGAGAAATTATTACATTTACAGAGTTTGTGCTGTGTTTAACTAACTCAGAATATTGCGAGTGTTAACTGTAAGCCTATTCTAGGTGTGTCACCAGTGTTCTTTACAGTTACTTTCTGAAAATTTCTATAATGTCTCAGAATCCTAGGCCTTGGGCTTCAAGAAATGTAAAATGTAGCTTCAAAATGTCCATCACTGATGACCATCTACTTTGTGTGTATTGCTTAGGGCAAAGCATTTACAGGAATCATGTAGTATGTCACGCTTTTTCCTCAAGGGTCCTCCAGGAGAGGAAAAATAAATTAATTCTTAAAGGGTTAATTAAACCTTCTTTTGAAGAAGCTTTGGCATCCTCTCCTTCCTGCCAAAGAAAGGCGTCGGCTCCGACCAGTCCGTCGGATCCGACTGCCAAGAAACAAAGGCAGGCCTCTCCTTCGGCTCCAAGGACTTGGAGCCGAGGTCGAACGGTCTGCCTCGATGCCTCCAGTATCGACTCCTCTGGCTTGAGCCGATAGCTGGGGCATCGAGGCGGGTCATCTTCGTCGGCTCCACTGCTCGGAGCCGACAAGGTTGCCCGCTCAGACACTTCCTCCTCGGCGCGAAGTCCACCTCGGCACCGATGGAATCTGGTGTGTGTATTCCCTCGGCGCCGATACTCATCGAGTCGCCGGAGCCGGTCCCCTAGCCCTTGGGGCCGTTGGAGAGCCGTCTCGGACCCGTTCTGTTTCCTCTCGGTCTTGAGGATGTCAGATTCTGATATAGACAGGGTGCTCCAAAGACTGTTCCAGTCCCCAGTCTTCCAAAATTTGTTTCGGTTCCGACCCAGTTGGCTTGAGCCGATGACCTGACCCACCCATTGCCATTCCTCCTCCGACTGCTTGGCTCCGCCGAGCAGGTGCTGTTGGAGCCGATGGAGATCTCAGGGTCGGCTCCGACCCTTACTCCAACCCGGCCTCGGGTCCGAGTTTGGTACGGACGTCTTCGGCTGGACCCGGGGTGATGTTTGGGACCTATGCTTTCGGTTCCGAGCCTCCCTCGGTGCTTGCTGCGGGTCTTCCGTCGACTATCACGGCTCGGGACGGACACTCCCAGGATTCTGGGGTCCGGCTTTCAGAGCCATGAGGAGTGCCTTGGCCAAGTCCTCTTGCCATCTCCCCAGCTTTACCAGCACCTTCCCTAGGAGTGGAGACTGGGTCTTTGGCAGTTCCCCTGTCCGTAGTCAGCGGAGCCCCGGGGCCTGAGGTTACCCCAGTGGGGTTCCCCTCCTCCTGAGGGTTCTTCTGAGCTGTCTTCAGAGGAACCCCAAGGAAGAGATCGTGCAAGAGGAAGCACGTGGACTCCCGAGTCTATTACTTCAGACACTGATCTGGATGATGCAGAGGGGTCCCTAAGTCGTCCTCGGATGATGTCTCCTTTGCAGACATCTTAGAGATCCTCAAACAACGAGGCGGCTGGATATCCAAACCCCCTCTACTGACGAGTCAGTGCTCCTCAAGGCCTTTGGGGCTCAGCCCTCCGCCTCCTGGGTGTCTCCGCCCTTGACGAGCTTCTGGATTTAGTTTGTCGAAGGCGTGGGAACATCCAGATACCGTGGAACCAGTCCCTTCTCGTCCAAATAAATTTTTGTCTGCTCCCCGAGAAGGAGTTCCTCACTAAAGGCGTGGCTGTAGATGCCATGGTGGTGGCATCTGCTACACAACAGGACGTGGCAGAGGCTTCAACGTCCATCCATCCTCCTAATAAGGAGTCTAGGAGTATGGACAGGTGCGGAAGCGCACCCTGACTTCAGCGGCCTTTACTTTAAGGTCTCTGAATTATTTGGCACATTTTACCAGGCTTCAGAGGGATCTGGTCAAGGAGTTGTCAGATTCCCTCTCGGGTAATCTTCCTGAGCAGCTAGCCCAGTCGGTTAGCTCTCAGTTGGCTATCCTTACGTCAATTTCTAACTCGTCCATGAGGCTCATTTCCTATGCGGCCGAAGGGCGGTAGAGCGCAGGCACAGGCGTGGCTCACGGAGACAAGCCTGGCTCCGCTTGTGTCAGTTTGCGGAGGCCTTCAAGTCTTCCTTCGCCGGCGCTCCCTTTGATGGGTCCTCCTTGTTTGGACCCAAGGTTAAAGACACCCTTACCCGCTGTGAGCAAGAGGGAAAAACTTTATCTGCCGTAGGTGCCCGTTAATCCACTCCCTTTCGGCCTTACCCCAAGGCCAAAGGAGGGGAAAATGTGGTTCCGAAATCCCGTAAGTTTTTCTCCCAACAGCAGGAAGATTCCCTTCCAGAGGCAGAGGCGGGAAATTTTTCAGGGAGACGCCGTCCCAGAGGCGGCAGAGGGCCCCGCAATTCTAGAGACCCTTGAGTCCTTTCGTGGCTCTTCAGCCTCCCACACGTCATGAGGGATTGCCCGGCTGTGCTGCTCCGGAGCCAGTCGGGTGTCGTTGCCAAGCACCTAAAAGCCTGGGAGTCAATCACTCAGGACAGATGGGTGCTTCGGATCATTGCCGGAGGTTACACCATCCCATTCACATACTCACCCCACCGTCCAAAAGAATCCCGGACCCACCACCCAGTCAAAGGGAAATGGCAGCCGCAGAAGCTTTAAAGCTGCTAGAAAAGGAGTCATCCAACCGGTCCCCACAGACCAGATCGGATCAGGAAATTACTCCAGGTTCTTTTAGTGCCAAAAGACAGGGGACCTGAGACCAATATTGGATCTCAGCAGACTGAACCAATCCGTCACGAAATCCAAATTCGAATGGTCACGTTACAATCCATTCTCCCATTGTTGGAGAAGGATGTTTGGATGTGCTCCATAGACCTCAAGGGCGCCTATTATCACATACCGATACATCAGGCGTCCAGGAGGTATCTGCGCTTCAGCCTGGGAGTCAGTCATTACCAATTTTGCGCTCTGCCCTTTGGTCTCACCACAGCCCCAGGGTGTTCACCAAGTGTTTGGCAGTAGTGACGGCTCACCTGAGAAGTCTTGGATTCCAAGTGTTTCCCTATCTGGACGACTGGCTCCTGACTGCCACCACCAGGCATCTACTAATGGACAACCTCAAAGCCACCATCTCCTGGGTGTTACCCTGGGATTACATTCAATTGGTCAAAGTCTGTCTTGCTGCCCTCTCAGCATAAAGTTCATAGGAGCAGAGATAGACTCAAGATTGATCTGTCTTTCTTCCTGCCGAAAGGATCCAAACTTTACAGGGCCAAGTTCAAGCTCTGATCTCGAGATCCAAAGCCCCAGCCAGGATGGTCCTACAAGTTCTAGGCTCAATGTCTGCCACGGTTCTTTTAGTCCCTCTGGCAAGATTGCACATGAGGATTCTTCAGTGGCTATTGTCAACGCAATGGTCCTTTCAGGATCTTCCCTCAATCATCACATCATGATTACGGATATATGCAAAGGGACCTTCGCTGGTGGCTTCAGACATCCAATTTGGATCAAGGAAACCTTTGTTCTCCCTCTCCAGTGGTTACCCTGACGACAGATGCCTCCCAGATAGGGTGGGGGCATTGTCTGGGCAGGCTAGTTCAGGGCTCCTGGCTTCCAGAAGCTCTTCTCCACATCAATGTGTTGGAGATGAGGGCTGTACTTCTATCCCTACAAGCCTTACACAAGTTTCTTCCTCAGGGCATCATCGCCATCCACACAGACAACATGTCGGTGGTTTGGTATCTGAACAAACAAGGAGGGACCAGATCATACCCCTTTGCAGAGAGGCCATGAGAGTGTGGGAATGGGCTGTAGCTACCAACCGCTTCTTGGTAGCGACCCACATCCCGGAAAGTCAAATATATTGGCAGACAAATTGAGCAGGACAATTCTCTCTCCTCACGAGTGGTCTCTAAACCACACAGTAGCAGCTCAGGTTTTCAGGAGATGGGGGCCGTGCTGCGACCTATTTGCAACTCCATTAAACACCAAGTGCCAAAGGTTCTTCTCCTTGATCCCACATCAGGAGTACCAGCCATGGATGCTCTAGCACAACCTTGGCCAACAGGGCTACTTTATGCCTTTCCTCCAATTCCGCTTCTTCCCAGAGTTATTCAAAAAGCCTCTCAACTGGGGTCTTCAATGATTCTGATTGCCCCGTACTGGCCTCATCAGGTGTGGTTTCCCTACCTGAAGAAGCATGCAGTGGACGATCCGTGGACTTTAGACCTGATTCCGGACTTGCTAATCCATCAGTCGGGACATTGACATCAGTCCCTTCAATCTTTGAAATTGACAGCTTGGCTCCTCCACTTCCGACTTTAGTTAGAAGGCACACTCTAGACCCGGAAGTTGTTCACATTTTATCTTCGGCCCACAAACCCACCACTAACAAATTGTACCTTAGTAAGTGGAAGAGGTTTGCTATCTGGGCTCAACTCAAGGGCTTAGACCCTATCACTGCTCCTGTCCCAGAGGTCTTGAAATTTTAACAGCCTTGGTTAATCAGGGATCTTCTGTCTCAACTATTAAAGTCCAACTAGCGGCTATCTCTAAATTCCATGAATCCATGGATCCTCCTTTGATGAGCAGCAGACTATGCAAAACTTTCATTAAAGGTGCGAGCCTATTAAGACCACCAATTTTTCATCCTGCACCTCCGTGGGATCTTGATTTGGTGCTTGCATTAACATCTCCCCTTTGAACCGGCTGCTACATGCAGTTAAAATATCTGTCTTGGAAAACTGCCTTCTTAGTTGCAATTACTTCAGCAAGAAGAGTTTCAGAGCTTCAAGCCCTGTCTATTAAGCCACCATATCTGATTTTCCACAAGGATAGAGTATCACTTAGGCCTAATCCATCCTTTGTCCCAAAGGTCTGTTCTAGTTTCTGCCTACAACAATCTCTAGAGCTACCAGTTTTCTTCCCAAAATTCTCCAATGAAGCAGAATACACTCTTCATAAATTGGATGTTCACAGGCAGTTACGCTTCTATTTAGACAGGACTCAGCAACCGTAAGTCAGACCAGTTGTTTGTGTCCTTCTCAGATAATAAACTGGGCCAAACCATCACAAAAGCTACTATCTCAAAATGGATCAGAGATTGCATAACTCAGACTTATTCTTCTTCAATAAGCAACTTACAACATCTATCAAGGCTCATTCTACCAGAGCTATGGCTACTTCTATAGCTTTTCATTCCAAGCTCGCTATATCGGAAATCTGTGCTGCGGCTACTTGGTCCAACCGCACACTTTCATTTCACACTACAAATTGGATGTGGCCTCTAGAGGACGAGCTTCATTTGGTTCCACGGTACTCAGGAGTGTTTTCCAGTGAGCCACCCAGGATTCAGGTGCTAGGACGCTGTCCCATCATTCAGAATGTAGGCAAGATAGGATCACATAACATCTTTTAGTTATGTACTCACCATAACTTCAGATGTTTGGGATCCATCTCGCCTACATTCCTATACCCACCCTCCTTCCCCTGCCTTGGAGATCAGAAGAGATTGAACGGTTTTGAGTTCTACTGTTTTATCTTGTTTCATCTGACGATGTTATATAAGCAGGGTGTGCATGTGTGCATGTATGCGGACAAACTAGATCTGGGGGACTGGTAGTGGTGCATCCTGGGATATGGTAAGCTCAGCCAGTAAGAGACTTCGCTCTTTGGCATAAGCGTGCAGTGAGCCGAGGGATCGGCTCCGAACCCATCATTCAGAATGTAGGCGAGATGGATCCCAAACATCTGAAGTTATGGTGAGTACATAACTAAAAGTTTTCTTGGTGCTGCAGTTTTCCTGCTTTAAAAGTTGCTTTTGCACATTTATCAAGACCAAATGACATTCTTATATCATCTGAAAAAGTTTTGATTATTTGCAGTTGTACTGTCAGTTCCTCATCTGATGAGCTATACAGTTTTAAATCATTGACAAAGAGAAGTTGTGAGATCTTTACAGTTTATTGTTTTCTAGAAGCCAAATTATAGCCATGGCCTAATCTGTTAAGTAGACAGCTTAAAGGTTTAAGGGCAAGACAGAATAGCAGCGGTGACAGACAGTCACCCTGGAATATCCCCCTTTGAATTTTTATCCCTGGAATAATAATTTGTCCTTTATCATGGCTTAAAAGCAAAGTGGTCTGTCACTGTTTCATGGTCACTTTTATGTAGTCGATCAGTGTAGGATTTATGTTATACATTTAAAAACACTCTTTTATCCATGAATGTGGGATACCATCAAATTATTTTTTGTAGTCAATACATTCCATACTTAGATTTTTCCTCTTTTTACAGTTCTCCAGTATGAGTTTATTTAACAACAAATGATCCTTTGTTCCATATGACCCTTTTATTGCTCTTTTGTTATATTGCCATAATTAAGTTTTCTTCTAAATTACTATAAACTCTGTCAGCATCAATTCCCATGTATAGTTTATACGTTGTTGGAAGGTAAGTTATTGGTCTATAAATTTTAGGGTAGCTTGCAGGTTCACTCTTAAAGAGGAGCATTGTTTTTCCTGTTGTTAGCCAGGTTGGTGTCTGTTTGGAGAGCACATATAAATCATTCTTACTCATGGCTAAATCTTCATGCAAAGATGTTAATACTTTTAACCAAAAGTTAGGTACTGCATCTGGGCCTGAGGTTTTACAATTAGAGGCTTTTCTTAACTTTGTTTCAATCTATCTGGCTGTTACTTCATCCCATTTCATATCCTGTACCTTTAAACTTCTTATTCTTTCATTTACTTCTTCTATCCATTTAGCATCTTTGTTATGTTTCACAGGATCTTCAATAATACTTCTTCAAAATGTATCTATTTCTTCTTTTTTGGCAGTCTTTCAGTTCCTTTTACCTTGTTTCCAGTTCCTTTTACCTTGTTTCCGAGTTCTCTATAAAACCTTTTTGGGTCATCAGTAAATTCTTTATTTTATACTTTTCCTTTTTATTTATCTGTGTATCTTTTTCTGCCTGTGCTGACATTTTTAGTTTGTTATTTGCGATAGTGCATGATAGATCCTGGTCTGTTCTAATACTGTGCATTGTTTTTATCACATCCATCTTTCTTAGTATTTTTGTTGATCTATTCCCTCTTCTATAGTCTTCTTGCAGTGACACTTCTTGTCTTAATTGCTTTATAGTTTTCTCTGTTTGATATTTCCATGATGGTATTTGATTTGTCTAACTGCACAGTAATATATCCTGTCTACTTCTGTTGTATCACATGGATCTCTGTTGGCAGTCCTAATTACTGTGTTCATTTATTTTATCAGACTTCTGACTTTTTGGGTTTTATTGACCTTCTGCAGTCTATTTCTTTCATTGAGCTTAATATATCTATCTATGTCTATTAAATCAAAGAAGTCTTCTCTTAGCTCATCTTCTTCCAAACCGAGGGCACATCTCTTGTTTTCCATTTCCTGCAGGCGTTCTATAGCATCTTCCTGTGGCACCTTCTCTTCAATTTCATCCTGTACCATCTGTTGCTCTGTCATATGGGAACTCACTGGCCTATCACTTCTCCACATTGACTGCATCAGAGTTTCCACGGTTTCCTGTTCTTTCCCTTGCTGTCTAGCTTCAAGTGAATGTTTATACTGGTTTCCTGTGGAAGGCTCCAAAATATCTTCATAGGGCACCTGACCCATTGCTTCCTGTTCCACTGGTTTCCCCTAAATTTGGATACCTATTGCTCTATCCTGTTGTGGTGCTTTCTGAATTAGATTTTCTACACTGAATCCTTCACTTCGCAGGTACTCCATAACCTCAATTCCTATTTGTTTAACTTCTCCATGACTTATCTCCTTCTCTACTTTTCCTCTTTGTCTTCTTATTTTTTGTATTGTAAAGTTTTCCATGTCCAGATTCAAATGTCTTTGATGCTGCTCTTTTTGTATTGGTTAGTTTTGCTTTCTTCTTTGAATAAATGTTATACCATATTAAATCTATTTTTCTTTCCTATGTCCATATTTCTTCTTCAGATGTCTCCTGATCTTCCTGCTTCTCCTTACTTTGGGGGCCTCACTCCATCATGCTGTGATGTAACCTATGTTAGACCTTCTACACCAAATCCTTCACTTTGTAGGCACTCCATAACTTCAACTTTTATTTTTTTTAACTTCTACTTTACTAATCTTTTTTTTATGTTCCCTCTTTGTGATACTATTTTTTTTACTAATATTCTGTATGACTGTTGTATTTTACTTAAGGATCTGCATCCAAATTCCCACTCTTTCCTGAATTTCCCCCCACTTCATCATCATCCCTTTCAACTTTGAATTGTAGCTTTTGTCTTGTGTTATAAGAGCCTTAACTGTATAGCTCTAAAATATTCTGTTGAATTGAGTAATCCTAAACCTTTTAGTTCTATTGGAAGGACCAATTTATCTCACTTGACTCTTGCCCTCTTCCCCTCCCAGATAAAATTCTTTAACTCTTTATTAATTACTATCCAAACTTCTCCTCTGGTTGATAAAAATATGCCTGACCTGTGCATAAAATCAAAGGCACTAAAACAATTATACTTCTTGTCTCCTGCCATCCATATAAATAGGCAAGAGCTTTCGGTTTCTCAATTTTTCTATTATCTTTTGTTTGGTCTCTCCCCACATAGCCTTAGCTACCATAAGTGTCCTTTTTAACCCATACTCCTAAATATTTCATTTTATCATGTCCCCATAGATATGGGTATTGCTGAACCAGTTCATGTGTAGGTGTATAGTTTGCAGCTATGTGTTTTATCTTCATTAATTTTATATTCTGAAAAAAACTGGAATTGTCTCAGAATGATCCACAACACTAAGATGTCCTTTTTCTGGTTTCATCAGGTGCAAAATAATATCATCTGCAAATAAAGCCTACTTTTCTTGAATACCATACCAATTATATCTTTAAATTTCTGAATCTGTTATTTTCTTTGCCAATGGCTCTAAATATAATGCTAATAACAAAAGATAAAGAGGACAGACCTGCCTGGTTTCTCTGTTCAGACACAATTTATTAGAGAGAAGCTGTCACACGTTTTGCATCTGATCCCTCATATATCGTCGTAATTAACCTTATTATTGTATCAGGAAATATAAATGCTTTCATTGCCATACTTATAAAATCCCAGCTTACTCTGTCAAATACTTTCTCAGCATCAAAACCCACCAATAACAGCAGTATTTTTTTTTTACATTCTGTCCCCCCTCCCCCCGGAAAAAAAAACACATGGATCCATATCTATCAATTTTGGCAATTCCTTTGCAATTCTTTTAGCCATTGTAGACATAATCACTTTATAATCATGTTCAAAATTGAAATGGGCCTACATGAAGCTGGATCTGATCTGTCTTTAACATCTTTAGGTTTTACAGCCACCACAGCATTTTTCCAGGATGTTGGTGCTTCCCCTCCTTTTAAAATACTGCTAAACACCACCTTCCAGATTTCCACCAGAACACCATTTATTCCTGGAGTCTTTCCTGCAGATTGGTTATACATGACCATTTTTCTCATATTTCCTCCTATCTTAACTGTTGATCGTTGAGCTGTATTTACCTCTAACCTTGGCATATGCAAGTCTTCCATAAATATTTCCGTTTGTTCTATTTTTTATTTCCCCATTTCTGTAATTTATACAAATTTTCATAAAATTTCAGAAATATCTTGAATGCCTCTACAGGATTTCTGGTTATTTTTCTTGTTATAGGCTTCCTAAGTTTGGCAACAACCTGTACTAGTTTCTGATGTCTGTTGTGCCAATAGTTTTTGTGCTCTAGAGTTATTGTCAAAAAACAGTTGCCTAAGACTAAATTTTCTAAACTCGTGCATTTTATCCAGGTATTCCCTTATTTTCTCTTTAGCACTGTGCAATTGCTCCTGTTCTTGTTCTACGAGATTCCTCTTAATTTGTAATATGTTAACCTTTCTAAGCCCCTCTAAGTAATTCTTGGTACTTGTTAACCATATCACTTTTTATTTTATTTCAACCCTATTTTTAAACTTCACTTTCATTATATCTCACTCACTAGCTGTAACTTCTTGAGTACTTTCTATCTTCCCTAATAACTACCAAATAAGTTCCAATACGCATTCCTTAAATATCTCTCATTTTAACAGGTAGCTGGGGAAGTGCCAGTGTCATCTTTACTTCATTATCCTGCATTTTTATCTTAGTAATTATTGGCACATGATCTGAAATACTTATTGAATGTGTTAAAGTTTTCAATTAAATGCACTGATCCTGTGAAATATCATTTCTGTCAAGTCTAGCCCTGTTATTGTACCTTGGGAAATAATGTGTAAATTCTCCTGAGTTCCTGCTACTGAATTCACATCTTTCATACTAAATATTTCAGAAATTTCTTCAGAAATCAACAGTCTTTTGTTATATTTTCCTTTTTAGGCCCCCAAGATATATCCTCATTCTTGCAAATCAAATTCCAGTCCTCACCTATAAGAAATATTCCCTGTTGAAAGCTGATCATTTTCCTAAAATGTTTTTTAAGTTTCATAATAGTTTTAGGTGGAATATAAATGTATGCCAACATAATCCTCATCCCTTGCCAGTAGCCAGTTATTACCATAAAGCTGTCATTATACTCTCTTTTTTTCCCATCTTTTATCACCATTGGAGCTCCTTTAGCAGTTAATGTAAGTACTCCTGTTTTCTTTTCTCCCTGATATTCTGCTGAATATCCATTTTGAAATGCTTTTATATTCAATTCTAATGCACAGTTCCTTCCAAATATGTCTCCCGTAGCATTGCTATTAATACTCTACATTTTTTAATATAATTAAATATTCTTTACTTTTTACCTATACCTGTGAGACCATTCAAACTCCAAGATAATCTGGAAAGTACCCTCAGTATGGTAAGAACCATTATTCCCACCTGTTATATATGACAGCTTTTTAAATTTCTTTTTCTAGTTTTTGTGATACATGCATCACTAATTTTTGTCAGGTTGATCAGTGTTTTATTATCAGCATTTGAACCTGTGTCACATTTTACAAGACTTTGTGTCAAAACAAACACACCCCCAGAACACCCCATATCTTGTTAATATAAACACACAAAGGTGTGTAAGTCTTCAAAAATGAAATTTAACCTTTCCAGCAGGAATAATTGTACCAAACGGACAACTGAAATCACAGGCCTTAATCAACCTAAAGTTGAGGTTATCCATGCTCATCTGCTGATACTTATTGGTGTCTGTTCATTTTTATCTTTATTTCCCTCTCAAATATAAAAAAAACAAATTGTATTCATTCTGAAAATATTAACTTTTAGCTTTGAAGAAACAATGCCCTGTTTTTTATTGCCCTATAATCAGTTTGTCTCCATTGCAATGCAAGAGAAAAAAGAAATTTAGCCGAAAGCTGCAGGCTGCTAAAGACAAGCCAAGGCATTTATTGCTAATGGTAAGCTTTTGATTATATTCATTGTTCTGTTATTTACTTGTTCCCACTTAAAACTTAAACTTTTTAGATTAAGCCAAGGGTCGTAGTCCAGACATTCACTTATGCAAAAGTAAGCAAAAACATAACAGCTCTGCATATATTATCATCTGCGCACTTTCCACCCCATTCCCCTCCTCAAAAACCCAAGTTTACAGCCTGTTAACTTAAACATGCTTTTGTCTAGCATCCTTTTCTCATTTTTGCATCATAATGCCTATGTTTTCTAATACTAAAAAAGAAGAAAGAAAAAAAGAAAAAAGGCATCTATTTACTTCAGTATCTTCATCACGTATAAGAACAATTAAAAGTGCTTTACTATAAAACATCCAAATTATATCAGGTAAAGTTTCATAGAAATACTCTTAAGAGCCAAAGTTGTTTTACTTACAGTTACTATTTTCCTTCCTCCTCCCCTCCCTTCAGTGTCCTTCCAAACATTAAATCTAATGTTGTAAGTCTTTGTTTATTCATTACCATTAGGACCTCAGTTCCGTCCTCGGAACTAATACGGCCAAAAACTCTCAGCTAAGACCTACCCATAATGCCCCTCTCCTAGTTACTTCAGATCTCATTTACCACGTTACTAGTCAGACATGCTAGCCATCTCTCTCAAAGCTAAGTAGAAAATTCTTAATTTTAAGACAGTTTCTCTTCAGAATTATTTAATTTTTAGTTAAGTTGGCCTTTTCTCACTGTCGCCTATAACCAAAGACTATTTCCTACCCTTTTCCTTAGTAATTACATTTTTTTACCTTTATTGGTACTGTCCCTCTCGCTTGTCTTTGACAGGCCTTTCCTTTTTACTAGTGGTATTTGTTTTAAAAATAACATCATTGGTATTTTCTTCCTTAATTTTTCTATAGGATAGCCTTGTTGCCTTCCTATGTCAGACAAAGCTAAGTTGGGATTTAAACAGTGTGACAAGTGTGGACATAAGATGCCTAACTCAGATGCACATGTTCGTTGTGTTTACTGTTTGGGTGTGGATCATATTAAAGCTAACGGTGACATTTGTGCTAGTTTTAGTAATTGTACACTAGCAGAACATAAAAATAAACATCTTAAAAAGACACCTTTTTCAGGGGCTCTATCTGGGTCGGAGGTCTCACCCCCTCCAAAGACCAAAAAAACATAAGGAAAAGCGGAGTACTCAAGACACTTTTTTCAGAGGCTCTATCTGGGTCGGTCTCACCCCCTCCAAAGACCAAAAAACATAAGGAAAAAATGGATTACTCAAGACACCTTTTTCAGAGGCTCTATCTGGGTCGGAGGTCTCACCCCCTCCAAAAAAAAAAAAAAAAAAAAAAAAAAATGACAAACGGAGTCACTTGGTTCCTGCATCTCCGTCAGTTACGGAACCGAGTTGGCTCCATGCTTTGCCGGTGCCCTTGGCGTAGACCTCTTCAGCACCAGGCTCTGTGTCTTCTTCCTCTGTGCCATCCTTGATATTCACCCCTATTTCGGTTCTGACCTAGGCACCACTGACTTCAGTGCCGTCCTTGGATCCAACATTGGCTCCGATGACTGTACCTGCTTCAGCACCATCCCCAGCCACAGTGCTGACAGTTTCCTTGGCTCCATTGGCTCCAAAACTCGAATGCCTGACAAGAACAAGATACTTTTCTGTGGTTTCTGTGAGGCCATTTTTGCTTGGGCTGAAGGAGGGTCTCTGTGTTCTTCAGTGGCAGTGACTAACATTGAGCAGCTTCCCTGCCCCCCGGAGAGGTGGTTACTGACTTGAAACCCTAGTTTTATTGGCCACTAGGGGTCATTTCCATAACTCCTTCATTTGTCCTCAGAGGAGTGGTTTAAGGCAGTAACTTGTAGTTTATTGGCCATTTTGGGTCATTTCCTGTCTTTTCCAGCCCCCTGCTATAAAGCGCGTTTTAGCGCGATTTAGCCCGATTTAGCGCGGAGTTGCTACTGTTGCACACTAGGGCAGCACCGGTTAAGCAGGTTTAAACTATTCGGGCTACCTAAAGTCCACTCTTCAAATTTTCCCTTAAAACTATCTTCCTCGAACTATACTACTGATCTAATCAGCTTATCCTATAATTAAAAAGATCATCTCTACTTGACTCCAAGTAGACTATTCTCTATCTGTTAAACGTAGCACTTGCTCCTACAGTACTTATTACCTTGATACGGCACTCTTGTCATAGATAGTACCCCAAAAAGGCAACCCCCCATTTCTTGGTCACCCACGTCCCCCAGAATCTTTTTTAAAGTTTTTTTTGTCTATTCCTTCTAGCATGTCGAGGGATCAGTTGCTAGTGTCCTCTCCTGCTCAGCTGGTTAACCTGGGAATATTGAGGCAATGTTACAATTGCCTCATGTACACAGACAACCCTCTCCTCCTCCCACAAAACACAAATACATGCGAGAGATGCAACTATACGGCCAAACTGGAGGCTGAGCTCTCTCAACATAGGACTGGCAAGACCAGTCAGGAGGAGAAGGTTACCACACACACTATAGACCCAGTCTCACATAGTACCATTACAACCTCAAATCATACACATAAACACACAAAGACATACTCGGAGGCTCTGATCAAAAATCTACCAAAACAGCAGAGGCCACCAAAGCAGACACCCAAACAACCACCACCTCAGAACACAACACCTGCAACACATAGACCTCACAGTCAGAGTGTCAAACAGTCACAGCCCTTAAGGCCAAACACAATGCCAGACACACTAGTCATTGGTGACTCCATAGTCAGACACACTGATGTCCCGCTCACCAGACTGAGTAAGGAGAAGGTCACAGTAAGCTGCCTGTCGGGCTAGAATCCGCCACATAACGCAAGCACTCAGGTCTCTCAACAGCAGGTACAAATATGACTCAGTCATTGTCCACGCTGGTGTAAACGACCTGAGACGCACCTCCTTGGACTACATGAAAAGAGACATTGAGGAGCTCTCTGATTATGTAGCCCAGGCAGGTATGACCCTGACCTTGAGCAGTATCCTACCTTCACCAAGAATGATGCCACAATACAGAGATAAGATGATCAGCTTTAACAATTGGCTTAAACACTGGTGTCATTCAAAGGGGATCCAGTGTCTGTCTGCCTGGGATGACATGCTGGACAAGCCACGCTGCTTCGCAAGGGACGGCTTGCACCTGTCACCCTGGGATTCCGGATATTGGCAAAGGCTCTTGCCACCCCATAGTGCCTTTTTAGGCAAGGCTCAAATTCTAAACCTACCACCCTAGAACACAAAAAGGAAAAAACTAAGGGTAATGCTGCTCAATGCCAGAAGTCTAAATCTCAAAATGCACGCACTCGAGGCCCTTCTCAGTATGGAGAACATCGATGTCTGTGCTGTGACAGAAACCTGGTTCAAGGCTCCTGAGAGCACCCCAGCTATCAGGTTTTACCTCATATCATGCGTTCCGCCCCAAAATCCGGACAATACCAAGAAAGGAGGGTATCCATATTCATCAAGGACACCCACACCTCAAGACTGGTGGCAATGCACGATGCATCGGAGACCATCCAGGTGCAATTAACCATAGGCAAGACTGCTCTGCAAATTGTAGCATGTTACAGGCCACCCTCACAAACTCAGGAACCTCACATGGCCTTCCTGAAAACACTAGAGGGATAAATGTATCACCAAACACCATCATACTAGGTGACTTCAATTACCCTAATATAGACTGGGAACACTACTCAAGCCCAAACACCCTAGCCCAAAAGTTCCTGGAATTCATAAACTCAAATGCCATGGAACAACTAGTCACCATCCCCACAAGAGGAGATAACATACTTGATCTCATCATCACGAACATGGGAGCACAACGTTCAACACCGGAGGTGTACCCCTCACTGGTGAGATCAGACCACAAACTAATCTCGCTGGAGGTCCTCATCCCACCCCCACCTGAAATAAAAAGACCACAGTAAAGAACTTCTCAAAAGCCGACTTCACACTTCTAAAGACTAGTGTGGTCTCCTTTAAGGCCCCCGAGCCGGCGGAAAACAGTACTCAAGCCGCTGAATCACTTACAAATGCCTTCTACCAGCACCTGCAGGACTGCATGGATAAGGCAATCCCAAGCAAAACAAAGACTCTTTGTACCAAAGGCAAGCGTCCAGTCTGGTGGACCCCAGCCATAAACAAACTTTACAACAAAAGGAGGAAGCTACTACAAGATAGAGCAAAATCCTTAAAAGGTAAGACACCCTTGATCACTATAAGTAACAACTAAGAGCTCTCATAAAATCATCCAAAGCAAATTTCGAGAGAAAAATAGCTAAAGACTCAAAAGACAATCATAAGGCCTTCTTTAGCTATGTTAGAAACCTGGGAGGAAACTCCCAGATATGCTCAGAGCTAGTTCAAAATGATGTGAAGATTACTGATCCTACAGACATTGCCAACATACTGGCTGACAGGTTCAGTGCAAACTTCTCCCCTCCCCAAAAGGAGAGATATCTATACCAAATGATTGCAGCCCCCAAACATCTCCAGCCCAAGTGAGAACTGCTCTCTCCAAAGCAAAAACACAGCATCCATGGGACCTGATGGTGTCCCCGGCTGTGTGCTCCATGAACTCAATGAGGAATTAAACCCACAGCTAGGACAGCTGTTTAATCAAAGTCTTACCTCTGGATACACTCCAGGAGTGGCGACTGCAACTGTGGTACCACTTCACAAAGGCGGTGCCTCCACCGACCCTGGAAATTACCGGCCCATTAGCTTGACAAGCCTTATCTGCAAAGCCATGGAGAGGATCATAATGGACCTCATAAATAAAGACATAGGGAATTTGCAGACTTTGGATCCAACCCAGTTTGGCTTTGTCAAAGGCAGATCATGCCTTTTAAACTTGGTTGACTTTTTGAAACAGTCACCAAAGCCATTGATGAGGGAAAGGCAGTCCATACAGCCTACCTCGATCTGGCTAAGGCCTTCGATACAATACCCCACTCAGGTATCATTGAAAAACTCATCAGCTTAAATGTCAACCCATACATCACAAGATGGGTTGCAAACTGGCTGAGTGACAGAACCCACAGGGTCAGAGTTGCTGGCGCCATGTCAGACTCAAAGCATGTCACAAGTGGTGTCCCACAGGGCTCAGTCCTGGGCCCACTCTTGTTTGGCATCTACTTTTCCGAAATACAAGCAAACACAGGAGGGTTATGGCTGACAAAGTTTGCAGATGACTGCAAACTGCCATAGTAGAAAACACATCTGATACAGATATCCTTCAGAAGGGTCTCACAGAAACGGATAACTGGTGCCAGAGCCACGGCCTAAAGTCAAATGCCAAAAAATGCATAGTCATACCCTTCGGGAAAAACAAGGTTACCCCTAGCTACCAAATAGGTGGCAATCCACTGAGCACAGAAGAAGTTATCAGGGACCTGGGGACCCAGGTTGATAGTAGTCTGTCATTTGACACCCATGTAGCTAAAGTAGTTAGGAAGACCTTCTACATTGCCCACCTTATCATGAAGGGATTCTCATCTAGATCAAGGGAGGTCATAGTCTCCCTTTACTCATCACTCATCAGACCAATGATTGAGTACAATGCCCCATTCGGAATGTATCTGACCCGACACTTGCAGCAGCTGGAGAGGCCACAAAAGTTCCTCACCAAAAGGATAAAGGGTCTCAAAAATCTGTCCTATGCTGCCCGACTGAAAGAACTCCAGCTCTATTCAGTCGCCACCGCTTGCTCAGAGGTGACCTTTGCCTAACATACAAGGCCATGTCAAACCCAGATTTGATGAATATGCTTCACCTCAAAAATCTAGATCCATCAGAGCCACAAGGGCGGGAGACTTAAACCTTGACACGGCTATTAATAGGACGTGCTGGAGGGATAGATTCATCACCCAAAGACTCCCTATGCTGTGGAACAAAATCCCGGTACATGTGAGGCAGAGCACCTCGCTGGCCTTGTTCAAGAGAAATCTTGACCAATGGATGGGAGATCACAGATATACCCCAGGGATTACCTCAGTGTCACTGCTCGACAGAGGCACAGCAAAATAATGGGTATAGTTCCCCATACTAAAGGGGTGGCGTAAGCCACAAAACGATGGGCTAGGCTTGTAAATGCCCTCGGGCAGATAGCCTAGTATGAACCTATGAACCTATGAACTTCCACTCCGGTGCATACTGTCTCAGTTCTGACAGCAGTGTTTTCCCTGTTGGCACCGTCCACCCTTGCTGCATCAGCTCCGTTGGAACTGATGCTCTCCTGAAGTAGTGCTTGGACCATCCGTACCTTGGAACCTAGCTGGGCGCCTATTTTCAGACTGGCGCCGTGTATGTCCATGGCTCCAATGGCTTCCATTTCTCTCAGAGCTCCTCACCTGGAGGTGGGCTCCTCACGGCAAGGTGTGACCCCGGTTCCGAGGTTGTCCCAACTGGTTCCGGACTCCCATCCCTCCTCAGGTGGGCCTGCTGTACAGGTAGTGGACTTGCAGTCAGCACCAATGACATCAGTATCAGAACCCTCCCCTAGCATGCACCTCTCCCATCCCTCTATTTTGGGACCCTGGGCATGGGAGTCACAAGAACCCTCTTTGAAGGGAACCCCTTCTCCGGAGTCCTCCTCAGAAGATTCCCACTGGGGAGCCACCCTGGAAGAAATGGTGCAAGAGGAAGCACCTTGTTTCACTGGAGGAATCTATTCACAGAAGACACTGATTTTGATGGGGGGGAAGGGTCCCCATGGTCTTCCCCAGATGACATTTCATTCGGAGACATTCTCAAAATCCTCAAGCAGCGGGGAGACTGTAAGTCCTATATCCCTTCTTCTGACAAATTGGTGTTCCTGCAGGCCATCCGTGCCCAGCCATCTACTTCGTGGGTGACTCCACCGGCAGATGACTTTGTTAAAATCATTGTGCAGTGTGCTGGAAGACCCCGGACAACGTAGAAACTGTCCCTCAGAGGCCAGACAAAAAATTTTATCTACACCTGAAGACCAGCCCCACTGGTCATAGCAGTTGACAGTTGATTCTATGGTCATGGCGGTAGCCACCAAGAGGGAACTGGCAGAAGATAGTTCCACCATCCATCCTCCAAACAGAGAGTCCCGGACCATAGATAGACTAGGCAAATGGACCTATGCTTCAGCGACATTCGCCATTCGGTTGCTGTTCTATCTGGCACACTTTACTTGCCTCCAGAGAGACCTAATTTCTGAAATGTCTCCCTCTTTGGTGGGGTACTGCCTGATGAGCTGCATGATACTGTTGCCTCGCAGCTAGCTACCCATGAATCCATCTCGAACTCCTCGATGCTTTTGATATCTCACTCCACCGAGGGGGCAGCTCGAGCTGCCGTATCAGATGTTGTCATGAGACGTAATGCTTGGATGCAGTTGTGTGACTTCACAGATCCCTTTAAATCTTCCTTCTTCAATGCATATGTCGACAAATCTGCACTTTTTGGACACAAAGTACGAGACACACTTACACGTAGTGAGAAAGACGGAAAGACCTTGTCTGCTGTGGGCATATGCCTTTCCAACCCCCAGAGGTCCTACTCCAGGAACCAGAAGGGAGGAAAAATGTGGTTCAAGAACTCCCAAGGACCTTTTCATGACACTCATGGTGAACAATCCCCTCGGGGCAGAGGGGGCAACTCCTATGGAAGACGTCCCTTTTGGGGTAGAGGTGGTCTGCATAACCAGGGCACTAGATGCTCTTTCTCCAGCAGACCCTACCAGCACTCCTGAGCAACCGCCCGATTGCTTTTTTCTAGAAGCAGTCTGGGTTCATTTTATTCTGCATCTACCAGCCTGGCATCTTATTACTACCAATGTTTGGGTGCAGAGAATAATATCCAGAGGCTACCAAATACCATTCGATTTAACTCCCATCCCTGATGTACCACCTAATCATGGATCTCAGCCTATTGAACAAATTTATCAAACTTCAAAATTTCCGGATTGTCACGATACAGTCCATTCTTCCCTTCCTAGGGAGAGATAACTGGATGTACTCTATAGACCTTCCAGGAGGCATACTACCACATAAAAATGGATCACCACTCCCGGAGGTTTCTCCGCTCCCGGCTGGGAGCCAATCACTACCAGTTCAGGGCACTGCCATTCAGTCTCTCGACAGCCCCTCGAGTGTTTACCAAATGTATCGCAGTTGTGGTAGCTCATCTTCGACTACAAGGATTTCAGGTGTTTCCCTATCTAGATGATTGGCCCCTTACCGCTTCGACCAGGAATCTTCTTACACTCAAGGTCTCACTGTCTGCTTGGGGATTACAGTCAACAAGGACAAATCTCAATGTCTCCAATGAAGACACTGGAATTCATTTCAGCAGTCTTCGACACAACATCCTGTCAAACTTCTCTTCCCCCCCACAGGTTTTCGTACATAACACACCAAATCCAAGACCTTCTTCTCAGACCTATGTACCAGCACGTCTTGTACTGCAACTCTTAGGCTCCATGACAGCTGCCATTATGTTGGTACCACTGGCGAGACTGCACATGAGAATCCTACAGTGGCTCCTTTCCGCACAATGGTCATTGCTAATTTACCCACTCGACCACATGTTACATCTTTCAAACCATTGCAAGGAAGAAATGTTATGGTGGAAGAACCCACAAACGAATCTTTGGTGTCGACCTGTCTTCCCCAGCCCACTGCCACGGTGACCACAGATGCTTCCCTGTTAAGGTGGGAGGGGGCATTTCCAGGGAAAGACTGTCCAAGGCACCTGGTCCCCCATGGGGGCCAATTTGCACATAAATGTCCTGGAACTGAGGGTAGTTCTCGTAGCATTGCAAGCGTTCCATGCGTCCCTACCCTCTGGGACCATTGCAATTCAGTCAGACAACATGACAGTCATCTGGTATATCAACAAGCAAGGCAGAACCAGGTCTTACCCCCTGTGTCGGGAAGTCATGAGGATTTGGCACTGGGTGATAGCTTCCAACCGCTTCCTTATAGCAACACACATTCCTGGGAGTTCCAACCTTATTGTGGACAATCTGAGCAGGAACATCCTGATGCCTCACAAGTGGTCCCTCAACCCTGTAACAGTAGATCGGATCTTCCAACACTGGGGCAAGCCATGCTGCAACCTGTTTGCTTCCCGCCCTAAACTACAAATGCAGAAGCTACTTTGCCCTGAACCCCCCTGCAGGGGGAACCACTGAGGGATACTCTAATGCACGATTGGCCACCGGCTCTTCCCTATGGCTTCATCTGATTCACAGTCCGTGGATCCTGGATCATTCCCAAGACCTGTTATCTCATTTTCAGGGACTGATTCATCCGAACCTGCACAGTCTCAAGCTCACAGTTTGGTTCCTTCACTTCCAATGATTGCCAGGCTGCCTGACATCCCATCTCCTGTTCGTGAAATTCTTTTGGCTTTACACAAACCTTCCACTAGGAAAGTTTATTCTAGTAAATGGACTAGGTTCTCTATTTGGACCAAAGATCAGAACTTAGACCCTTTCTCTATGCCTATTCAAAAGATCCTACAATACCTGACCACTGTTTTGCATGCAGGAGCCTCAGCTTCGACGATCACTGTACATTTAGCAGCTATCACCAGTTTTCATAATGATCTTGATAATTCTTCAATTATGTCACACCGCCTATGCAAGACCTTTTTGAAAGGAGTATTACACATTAAACCTCCAGTCAAGCCTCCCTTAGAACCCTGGGACTTGACTTTGGTACTTCAGTCTCTCACAGGTTCTCCTTTCGAGCCGTTTGATTTATTTGATTTGCAATTTTTGTCATGGAAACCTTACTTCTTGTAGCACTTACCTCAGTGGGAAGACTGTCTGAACTGCAGACTTTGAGTGTCAAGAGTCCTTAGTTGACCTGCCGATTTTCTTCCCTCAGCATTCTAACAGAGGGGAGTACCTTTTGCACACCCTTGATGTGCATCAGCAGCTTCGTTGTTATTTGGACAGGACTAAATCAGATCAATTGTTTGTGGCCTTTTCAGGATCCAGATTGGGTAAACCTGTTTCCAAAGTGACTTTATCCTCCTGGCTTAGAAACATCGTTACCTTTATCTACCAACAGAAATAAGCTATCCTTACCTTCCAGAATAAAGGCTCATTCTACCAGATCTATGGCTACTTCTTTAGCATTTCATTCCAGAGCCTCTATGGATGATATCTGTACAGCAGCCACTTGGGCAAGACCTCATACCTTTATATCTCATTACAAATTGGATTTGGCGTCCAGAGGGCAAGCATCTTTTGGTTCTGTGGTGCTCAGGAACATCCTTCCTTAGGGCCACCCAGGACTTAAGTAGCTGGGGACTTGGTCCTATGGCATTCATGGTAATGAATAAACAAAGATTTACAACATCAGATAAAGTTATGTCTTACCATAACATTCCACCTGTGTTGTAGATCATTGTTCATTCATTACTTCCCGCTCTCCTTCCCCCTGCCTGGACTCCTGGTGTACTTTAGGAACTCCTGGTTGGGGTATTTGCTCAGACAGAGCCTCCTACTATTTTTTTTCTATTACTACATCTATTGTCTAAGGGCGGGAAAACTCGATCTGAAGTAACTAGGAGATGGGCATTATGGGTAGGTCTTAGCTGAGAGTTTTTGTCTGGCGCGAGCTTGGAAATGGCCATATCAGTTCCGAGGATGAAACTGAGATCCTAATGGTAATGAATGAACAAAGATCTACAACACAGATGGAACATTATGGTAAGACATAACTTCTTTTTATATGAAGTTAGGCAAATGCCTTTCAGTTCCCCACAAGTTTAACAAATTGAACAAAAGTCCACTATTTCCACTTTTTGGCATACAGCCATATATCACAAATGCAACTGATGATTTGGAATATCATATTTATTCACTAATTTACAAGTTGCTGATCTTCTTCCTCTTCATCACCATCTCTGAACTCCAGACTCCAGTTCATTTCCAACATAATCCCGATTCTTCTAGTCAACTCCTTTTCTTTTCTCTCAAGCATTTTCCTTTGAAACAGTGGAAAAACTTTTCCTGGCAAAGTCTCTCCATGCTCTTTATTATCAGAAGAATGAGAAGCAGAGTCCCATTCTGCTTGATGGCTCACTTTTTTTTGGACAAACTTGTATTTCTTCCTTAGCCTATTCTGCATCAAAAATTATTTTGATCCTCCAAGAAAAAAATATTCTGAAGACCTTTGGATACAGCACCTTGAATCTCACACCTGCTTTTTGATATTCCCTGATTACTGGAATAAATGTGTTTCTGTTATGTCTGGTGTACAGTGAGTAATCATTTTCTGCAAACTCTTTACTGAATATTAAAAGTGACAGAATATCTGACCTTTGTCTTTCAGTTTCTTTTTTCACCCTGGGAAAGCTAAAGTTAAGATTTTGATTAATGTGCAGCCATCTTGAAAAGTTAGTTTGAGTCCATTTGTAGTACACAAAGTTTACTAGGGGGAGTTCATTTTGCATGGTTTGGGTGTTATATGGTGACCTAGCACCAATCCCCAATTTGCAGTTGTCTGCAGACTTTCAGTCAGAGGTCTTGGCTCTCTGCATAGAGATCTGAGATGTATGTACCAAAAAGGAGAGATCACAGTGCTATGATATGAAGGACAGCACTCTTCACTTCCATAGTTTGGGATGCAGCACCTGCAACTTGCAATGTGTGGTTTCAGGCTTTCAACCAGTTTGCTGTCCATCTTACCACATATGAGTCAGTATTTAAAGCACTAAGCTTTTGTAGAATGCTAGAATCATTTAATGAACTTAATAAAAATAAAAGAAAAGGTATCCAGAAAGGAATTGCTTTTAGTCAAAAAAAAAAAAGCTGAAGTCTTGCTGAACAAATATGCTGCTGATGCTGTGTGTCTGATTTATAAGGTTGCCAAGATATCGAATGTTGTTTGTGAACATTTATAGAATTTCATTTAGTTTATTAGATGTATTGAATATTGTCATTTAAAATAAGCTGTTGACATTCGGCATGGGTTGTCTCTGTTTTTAGTATCATTTTTTGGGTTATGCTTTTTACCTTACTTGTTCAGAAAAGGCTCACAAATCTTTGAATGTGCATAGGCTGCTAAGGATGTACTTGTTCACAGCTGCTGTGCCATGAATGAGTCAAGTGAGCTCTGCAGCTAATCCACTAGTTGAGAAATAATCTTGGTGAGCCTTACCTGCCATTAGATTCTGTGTGTCTTTATTGACACATTATATAAAGAATCTTAGCAACAGATAAACTGCTGTACTGCTAGTGATGTACATACAGAAGCAAAATCTGTTGTTTGTGAATATTATATGCAGACCCACATATGTACCTGGTACTGTGCTCTCTCTAGTTCTTGTTTGTGTGTGTGTGTGTGTGGGGGGGGGGGGGGGATTAATGATGCACTTTTCTACTAAAATATACAATTGCCAACATTATTATACAGGCACATTATATACATTACATGTCTTGATGGTTGGATATATATTATTTTCCCCATAAAAATTGCAAGCAGTCAGTTGAGCTCTGCTGTTCCATACAATGCATAATTATTTTTATCTCCAAGATGTGGTGACTTGAGGAGATAACAGTAATTACAAAGGAGGTGCATGAATTTTACCTGCCACAAGAAATGTTCAACAGATGACATGTAAATAGTGACAGAATTCTATTGTTTGCACTTTTATGCAAACACCTACATTAGGTCCCCTAGCAGAATCCTGCTATTAAAAGTATTAATATGATGCACAAGTTGTGATGTTTTAGCAGTACTTCTGAGGTGTTGTTTACCTCCCTTGATGGACTGCTGCCACAGTGTTTTTTTGCATTTCACTAATGCATTTCCAGTACTATGTTATTATTGCTGGTATTCTGAGACTACCCTCATTATGCAACAGTTTTCCAGTGCAGTAACAAACTTGTAATGAAAATCAGGGGGAAAAAGCACTGAAGTTATTTAGAAGAACATTTTTATGACAAATAGAGCTTTTCTTCTACAAGTTATGGATTACAGAAACTTTTGTCCCTTCACATGCCAACCATCAAGCCTGTCCCCAGTTCAGAGTGGGCCATCATCCTGGCAACCAATGAGGGTGCTTGCTACCTCCAGCATACAGTCTTACTTAGACTCTTCATCTTTTCCTACCATAACCCTGCCCTAACTCCTCCGCTGGATGCAATGTAAGCATCATATCACTGTGGGAAATCTGTTGCCCTCTCACTGATGTATGTGTGCTCCCGACAAACATGCATCCTGAGAGCTGCTGTCACTGGCTTGGGATTCTAAGCTTCCATACCCCAGTCATCTGTTTTCATTCAAGCCTCAGCTTGCATAAGAGCGTGACCAGAAGAGGAACCACCACTGCTTCTGCAGGAATGGGCAAGCTGATTTTGCTGGTCATGCCCATCCCTCTTACACCAGCTCTAACAGGATTCAGAGCATCTGACTGAACTCAAAACCCCTGCATTGAGGTCAGGGATTTATACTCTACACTGCTGGAGCTGGAGATTACAGAAGCTTTTGAACAGTTAGAAGTAGGAAAATTATATATTAGGGACACCCCCTCACAGTTTTCCAGTGCTGGTTCCATGCCCACATTATCCCTTCAATTTGTACTCTCATCATGTTGAATACATTGACTGCTTCTTCAATGTCATCATACTGCTTTTCATTCAACTAGTGCTGCTTTGGCACCATATTTAGACCTAGGGCTGTCCATATTGTTTTCAGTTTAGCAGTACATACAGTAAGTGTTGTCAGAGTTTCGAAGGGAGAAGTTGTCAGTGTCAAGAGCAAAAGTCTTTGATGTGTTGCACTGTCAAGTTTGCATCATTTTTTCAAAGTGTTGGCCCTGGAGGATAGTTTTATTGTATTTAGTTAGGTGTGGTGAAAAAAATCCCCTAGAAGCAGGGGACTGAGGACATAGGCCACAAAGGTGACTTAGGGGTGCAGTTACCCAGAACTTTTTTTTAATTCAGAGCCTGATGATGGGTTCCTGTCCTACTCTTCCCAGATGCTTTCACCTTTGGATGATAGTTCTGATGAAGAAAAGTCTGTGTGTCCTGAGTCTCCTGTTGAGGAATTGCCTTTGGAGGTGCTGTAGCTAGAATGATGGAAGTAATTTAAATGGGATTCTTTTCAAGTGTCTGGTATCCAGAAAAGGTATTAAAAGCTGCTTCAGATGGACAGTCCTAAACCTTCTACAGTACCGCCTGTATTGGTTGCTTTATTAGATACCTTTTTAGCTGCTTCTAGGTCTCCTGATTCTCAGCCTCCTGCTCCAAAGAAACCTGACAGGTTCTAGAAGGTTCCTGAGGATTGTCAGTTCTTATGTAAGTGTTGTCCTGCTGTGTTATGTTTTCAGATAAGGATAGTAGGGCAATGGAGAAAATTGGTAAGAAGATTTATACTGCTTCTATTTAGCCTTTTGGGCCATCAGTTACCAGATATGTTCTGGCCTTGATTGCCCAGGCTTGTCGGATTATTTCTGACCTCCCTGAATCTGAATCAAAATCTGCTCTGTATCTATTTTAGGTTCTACATCTCAGGTGGCCTGCCACTCTCAAATGTAGCTATGATGCTGCTGATGCATCTTGCAGAGCTGCTGCATTTTCGGTTTGTCATGAGGTGTTGTTCTTGGCTTTGCCTGCAGTTATTACCGAAAGACATTGAGGCCAAGTTACTGGATGCTCCTTTGAATAATAAAAATCTTTTTGGGACTGCTGCTGTTGGTATGTTTAAGTCTCTTCAGCAAAAAGCTAATGCTTTGTAAGATCTTAAACATATTTTGAATCCCTTATCCTTAAATTCCAGAGGAACTATCCTACCAGGTCTGCTTTTGTTCACAGGCAGCCTTATCAGGCCACCAATTGCAGGAAGGGTGTTAGGCGAACTTCTCCTGCTAAGTCTTCTCAGGCTCTTGTGGCTCTGAATCTGTCAAGCCTGCTTCTCTTTGACATCTTGCCCCCCCCCCCCCACTCCTCAGCCAGGTTCCCTTGTCCCTTCATCTCTCCCTCTGTCTTCCAAACTGGAATACCATCACCTCAGATTCTTGGGTTCTGTCTATCATCTGCCAGGATTTCTTCATGGTATGGAAGTCTCTCTCTCTTTTCTTAGGGATTCCCCAACCTTCTCTGAAACAACTTTCTCATTTCTGGAGGTCCTTGGGTCCCTGCTGTACCAGGGAACTATTCATCCTTTCCCTCCTTCCCAAGTAGGAAAGAGATTTTACTCCAGGATGTTGCTGGTACCATGAAAGGGGGGCACTTGGATACCTATTCTCGATCTCTTCTTGCTCAGCACCTTTCTCACGGTTCCTTGTTTTTGGATGCTTACTCTTCAAACCCTGTTTCCTCTTGTCTCCCCCAGGCTCTTCTGGTGTCCGTGGATTTGAAGGATGCTTACGTTCATATTTTTATTCACCCTCTTTTCAGGAAGTTTATATATTTCTTTGTTACTTCCTCTCCCTTTCAGTTCTCTACTTTGCCGTTTAGCCTCTCTGCTGCCCCAAGGGTATTCACAAAATGTCTAACTCCTGTGATTGCCTTTTGCAGGCTTCATGGCATTCAGATGTTTCCTTATCTAGACAAATGTTTGCTTCAGAAATCTTTTCCCAGTCACCTGTTACACGATCTGGAGTTCACCATGTCTCACCTTCAAAGTCTGGGGTTCACTATCAGCTTTCAAAAGTCTGTCCTGACTCTGTCTGTGGATCGTGTGTAACTGGATTGCAGGATTCAGACAGTGCCAGTGGTGGCCAGTCTTCCCCTCCAAAAGTTCTGTCCTTGACAGCTCTCTTTCAGTATCTTCTTCCTGTGCTGGCCGTTCTAGCCAGAGAGTTTCTTAAAGCCCTGGGATTCACAGCCTCTTCTATTCTAGTGTGCCCTCTTACCAGACTGCACATGCGGAAGCTTTGTGGTACCTCAAGCCAGTTTGGTTTCAGCACTGCCACCCTCTTGGTTTCAGTCTGCCTCTCCTTTCTTGTCTAAAGCAGGAATTTGAGTGATAGTCAGTAGCTTTCCCCTCAACCCAGGCCTGCCCTTTCAACCTCCTGTTCCTTCCCAAACATTTTTCACGGGTGCTTCAAACATGGGGTGGGGGGCTTCCTGTGGCTCTCTGAAAGTCCAAGGGCTTTGCCCCACTCCCCATCAGAATTCAGACCATATCAACATGAAAGAGATGATATTCTGGCCCTTCAGGCTATTCACCCCATGCTGTGTCCAGGCCCTCTGAAGGTTTACACTGACAACACCACAGTGATGTGTTATGTCAAAATGCAGGGAGACACAAAGTCTTACCTGCTTGGCAGATTGGCTCTTCAGTTCTGGGATTTGGCTGTCATATCAGTTAACTCTTCAGGCAGAATATATTCTATGGACTTTTGGTTGGTTGTCTTCAGGCAGTATATATTCCCTCAGAACAGAATCTAGTGGCAGACACCTTGAGCAGTTCCAAAACACAGGCTCTCGAATGGATGCTTCACAGAGAATGTTTCTGGACATAGTCCATCAGTGGTGTATTCCTCAGATATTTTTGCCTCCCCTCTAAATGGGCAGCTATTACTTTTTTCTTCCGGAGTGCCATGCCATCTGGCGTGGAAGACAGATGTCCTTTATTTTCCTTGGAAGGGGATATTTCTATATGCCTTCCTTCCCCTTTTTCCAAGAGTCCTGCAGAACATTCAGCTGGACCCCCCCCCAAATCTTGTTAGTGACTCCCTTTTGGTCAAGACAACACTGGTTCCCCCTCTTAATGGAACTGGCCAGAGGCAATCATCATGAGTTATCTCACTTGTTGACCTCTTCACACAGGACAAAGGGTCACTCATCCATTCAGTTGTCCACTCTTCAACTGACACTGTGGGTGATAGGGTTTTGATCCCCTTTAGGCACCTCTTTTCTGAGGACATACTCAGGGTTTTACAGGAGGCAAGAAAATCTGCAACCAGAAAGTCTCATATGTCCAAATGAAGAGATTTTCTGTCTGGCGCCGTGCTCATAACCAAGATCCTTTTCCAGTGGGGATCCCTGTGGTTCTCTCCTGTTTGTGCGAGTTGCTGAAGTCTGTCTTGGCCTATTCCTCTGTAAAGGCCTATTTGTTAGCTATTTCTACTTGTATGCCCTTGAATCCACCTTTGGCTTTGCTTTTTAAAGTCAGAACGTTTTTTTAATGGTGTCCTGCATCTTAGGCCTCCAAGGAAGCCCATTCCTCCTCCTTGGGACCTTAATTTTGTTTTAGAAATATTGACCCATGCTCCTTTTGAGCCTGTAGGTTCATCTTCTCTGCAGTATTGTTCCTGGAAGACTGTCTTATTACTTGCTCTTACTTCTGCTTAGAGGGTTTCTGACTTCAGGCCATTGTAACCCCCCCCCCCACAGTGAGAGGGTGCCTCTTCATACTAATCCTTCTTTTATGCCCAGGATGGTTAATGAGTTGTCTTTGAATCAGGCAGGTCTACTCCATTTCTTTTTTCCTTCTCCTCAGTCTGTTAGTGAGAGAGTCCTTTATACCTTGAATTTGCGCAGACAGCTGAGGCATTGTTTGGTTAAAATTAAGGCCATTCATAAATCTGACTAGCTTTTTGTAGCTTTTCATCCCAGGATAATGGGTTTGGCTGTTTTTAAGCAAAGCATCTCTTCCAGGATATATAACACTTTTCTTTTTGTTAATTCTTTTCTTTGCAAGTATTTGTCTACTTCCATTAGTGCTCGCTCAGCTAGGGCTGTTGCCTGTGCTGGAGTTTTCTTCAAGGGATTTGACACCATTTCCATTTTTGAAGCTGCTACTTGGTCTTCATTGCATATCTTTACTACGCATTATAAATTAGACATTGTTTCTAGGGCCAGGGCAAGGTTTGCTCAAGCTATTCTGCATCGGTTTGTTGAGAGATCTTCCCAGCCTTCCACTGCCACCTTGAGCTTTCGTACTCTCCCTACTGTGAAGAATACTGCAACATTGATATAGAAGGCCATAGTACAGTTTGTAAAATCTTACCATAATAGTAGATATCCTTCTCTTCATAGTTGCAGTATTCGCTCGCTCCCTCCCTCCAACCCCTTTTTTTATTTTTTGGATTTTATTTTGGTTCCCTTCTGCCCAAGGATCTCCCCTTTTCCGTCTATATTTTCTCCTTCTGGATGTGTGTAACCTTTTTTGTCTATGAAGATTGCTGTCTTCTGGGGCATTTCATCTCTGGGTAACTGTGTCCATACTTCTTTATTCCCATATGTATGACGTACTCCGCATGCAAAATCTAAAGGCTTTGGTATACTGGCTGGACGTTCCTACTGTGCAGAATATTGCAACGGTGAAGAGAAGGACATCTACTGTTATGGTAAAATGTTATACAACTGTATTTTTCTGCAGTGCAGTACTGTGTGTTTGTATAGGAAGGTAATTTGTTTGAGGATGGAATGGGGTATAGAGAGACCATGGCAGTAGCATTTAGTAGATTAGTGAAGTGGCAGTACCACCAACATGGGGTATAGAGAAACCATGGCAGTAGCATTTAGTAGAGTAGTGAAGTGGAAGTACCACCAACATGGGTATAGAGAGACCATGGCAGTAGCATTTAGTAGATTAGTGAAGTGGCAGTACCACCAACATGGGGTGTAGAGAAACCATGGCAGTAGCATTTAGTAGAGTAGGGAAGTGGAAGTACCACTAACAGCCTAAGCTGAATACCTGTAATATCGCATTTCCTGTTGTCAGTCACTTAAGGAACGTATTTTGCATAAGATGCATAGCAGAAAAAGTATGACTTCCTAAATGCAGTGTTTTTACTGCACAAACACACATTTATTCGCATATGTATAAGAATGTATTCTTTTTTATAGTTCATACATTTAATATCTGGTTCTGTTTAAGTGGAGACAGTTTAAATACTGCTGCTCTGGGTGGTAGTATATCAGTAGGGTGGGGATGTTAAATTGTTATTTGTTTTGAAAATGATATAGTTTATAACACAAATGCAACATCTGTGACATATTAATTACTGCTGAATTACACTGTAAGCAACATTTCTTCTCCTTTTTGCATGATCTCAGTTAGTCTTTCCCCCCACAAGAATTATATTCTTTAAACTAAAAAAATCTGTTGAGGATGTGGGCATCAAATCACACTAGAGACTTTGCTAAAAGTTTACGAGGTTTAGATATTTAGTTTTAACAAGTTATATACTACAGCTGTCAAATGCTAATTTGGATTTTGGTAAACCAGATCTGGCATTTCTTAACTTAAAATGCAATGTATTATTACACCATTCATTTTATTCTTGTCATACAAGATGAAATGTGTTTATTTCTTGCATATTAATTTATCATAGTTTAAAATGTGCAATGTGGTAAACGTTTTCAGCAGTTTGCCTATCAAGGCATAGGAAATTATATGAAATTACTTATGAAAATACATCAGTTGTATAAAATATAACTTGACATGGTCTAAGTGGGCCAAGGAAGCTGGAAGATCTAGTGTGGTGTACGTAGTGAACCAGGTTGTTTGGACAAAAATCAGGAATAAACATGAAGGAGAAGTTCTAAGAATTGCTAAAGACATGACTGAGGATTTACATTTGTTGTCATTTACTTGATGTATAATGAATTAATCCTTTCCAAGTGTAAACTTTGTCCTGCTGCCTAATGATTAAACGTCAGCAGTGTTTTGTTTAATAAGGAGTTTTTAACTCTTTATCATGGGATAACCAAAAATAGCCCCCTTTTCTGTCATTACCTATCAGTTGTGTATCTGTGGTCTTATAGTTCAAGTTTGTTTGTAGCCTAAATTTTCCTGATTTCCATAGCCACTTGAAGTCGCTTACCATCTTATAGTGTTTAACACCTGTGACAGATTTGTGTTCCATTTGTTCAGAATGCAAGTGATCTCCTTACCATCCTTCTGATTTCTCACCCCAAAACATACTTGCACATACAGTCTGAAACTGTCACCTTGTTTCCCCGCTTGTTCTTGACTGGAAGAGACCATCTGCTGTAGTTCTGTGTCCTTCAGCTATGTATCTTTTTTTCATATTTGCTTCACATAATTTTATTGCATTTTTGCAATTTTATGTGGACAGCATGGTGCTGCATTTACCACTACTGGCCCATACCTTTTAACCTCTTAGAGCAAGAAATCTGGACGAAGCCATAAATAAAAGTGGGACAAAGGGCCAAAAATAGGGACAATTTTTAAATATTGCTCTTACAATCTTTACAAGTTAATAAAATAACAAGATGTTATGTGATCCTATCTCGCCTACATTCAGTACTGATGGGCTCGGAGCCGATCCTCGGCTCCGACTCGGCACGCTATGCTATAGAGCGAAGCCTCTTATTGGCTGAGCTATTCTCTATACCAGGATGCACCACCACTAATCCCCCAGATCTCGTTTGCCGCTTACAAGCTAGGATGTGGTCTCAAACTTGGCTGAGCTAAGTGCAGTTTTTTTCTAAAGTTTCCTGTCAGGAAATTCTCTATTTCTTACCCAAAAGCTGTTTTAACAGCTATTGTTGTTGTACGAGTGTTTTTTGAGATAAATTTGTGGTAAATTTGTGTGTTTATTTAGGGAAAGGTTTCCCGTTTAAGTTAGAGGGGCCTTCCCCTATTCATTAGCAAGTTTCTATTTTTTTAAGGAGGTCAAGTACCTGTTTAAGTTAGAGAGTTCTTGGCCCTCCTCTTTACTGTTTGTGATAATTGTATTGTACTGGTAGTTATCATTTAAAAAAAAATAAATAAATAACCTTTTATTGTTGTTTAAAATCTCTGTTTTTTTCTGACTAAATACTGATTTTGTCCACTTTTATAGTGACTGTTTCAGAGACATTATGTCTAAAGAACATAGACCCTCAGGGTTCAAGAAGTGCACGAGGTGCGGTTTTAAAATGTCTATAACTGATGATCACTCCTCGTGCATATACTGTTTAGGCGCCAAGCACTTGCAGGAGTCCTGTAGCGTGTGTCACGCCTTTTCCTCTAGGGTCCTCCAAGAGAGGAAGAATAAATTAATCTTGAAAGGGCTGATTAAACCCTCCTTCGAGGAGGCCTTATCTTCCTCATCCTCTCTGACTAAGAAAAAGAAAGCATCGGCTCCGACCAGCCCGTCAGAACCGACTACTAAGAAATCCAGGCAGGTTTCTCCATCGGCTCTACGGACTTCGGAGCCGAGGGCGGAACAGTCTGCCTCGATGCCCCCAGTCTCGACTCCTCTGATTTCAGAGCTGATGACTGGGGCTTCGAGAGGCGGGTCACCTTCATCGGCTCCACTGATTTTGGAGCCGATGAGGGTTGCCGGCTCAGACTCTTCCACTTCGGCGCCGAAGCCCTCCTCAGCACTGAGGGAAATTGTTTTGGGATCTCCCCCGGCGCCAATATTGGTTGAGTCCATTTGGAGCCGGTCCCCCAGCCCTTTGGAGCCGATGGAGAAGTCGGTTCGGACCCGATCGGTTTCATCTAGATCTTGCAAGATGTCTGATTCGGACATCGACAGGGTGCTCCTAAGACTTTTTCAGTCTCCTGTGTTCCAAAAATTAGTTTTGGCTCCAGCCCATTCGGCTTCGGAGCCAATGGCCCATCCTGTAGTTCTGGTTCCTCCTCCAACAGCCTCGGCACCGTTGGAGCCAGTGCTGGTGGAGCCGATGGAGGTTTTCGGGTCGGCCCCGACCCTTACTCCAACCCCGGCTCTCGAGTCGGAGTTCGGTACACGGACCTCCTCTGTCGGCCCCGGGGGGGGGACGCTTCGGGACTGATGTTTTCGGTCCCAAGCCTTCCTCTCGGTGCGTCGGCTGCAGGGGCACCATCTACCGTTGTGGCCACGGGGGTTGGACCTTCCCAGGATTCTGGTGGTCCGGCCTTCAGGGCCATGAGGAGTGCATTAGCCAAATCTTCTTTGGCTACCTCCACGGTCTCACCAGCACATTCCCTACATACGGAGACTGGGTCTTTGGCAGTCCCCCTGTCCTTAGACAGCGGAGCCCCGGGGCCTGAGATCACCCCCACTGGGGGTTCCCCCCCTCCTGGAGGTCCCTCTGAAGCTTCTTCAGAGGAACCCCCAAGGAAAAGATCATGCAAGAGGAAGCACATTGACTCCCCCGATGAGTCTCTCACATCAGACACTGATCTTGATGATGCAGAGGGGTCCCCTAAGTCGTCCTCAGATGATGTCTCCTTTGCAGACATCCTGGAAGCCCTCAAACAACGAGGCAGCTGGCATTCCAAACCCCCTTTTGCTGATGAGTCGGTGTTCCTTAAGGCCTTTGGGGCTCAGCCCTCCGCCTCCTGGGTGTCTCCGCCCTTCGACGAGCTCCTAGATTTGATCTGTCGAAGGGCGTGGGAACATCCAGACTCTGTGGAACCGATGCCTGCTCGCCCAAATAAGTTCCTTTCAGCACCCCCAGAGAAGGAGTTTTTGACAAAAGGTGTGGCTGTAGATGCCTTGGTGGTGGCATCTGCTACCCAACAAGATGTAGCAGAGGCTTCGACGTCCGTCCATCCTCCTAATAAGGAGTCTAGGAGCATGGATCGCACGGAAGTGCACCCTCAGTTCAGCAGCCTTTACCTTAAGGTCCCTGAACTATTTAATGCACTTCACCAGGTTTCAGAGGGATCTGATCAAGGAGCTTTCAGATACCCTCTTGGGTAACCTACCTGAGCAGCTGGCCCAGACGGTTGGCTCTCAGTTGGCTACGCTGTCATCGATATCAAACTCGTCCATGAGGCTCATTTCATATGCGGCCGAGGGGGCGAGTAGAGCGCCGGGTACGGGTATTGCTCTACGGAGGCAAGCCTGGCTCCGCCTGTGTCATTTTGCGGAAGCCTTCAAGTCTTCTTTTGCCGACGCTCCCTTTGATGGGTCCTCTTTGTTTGGACCCAAGGTAAAGGACACATTGACCCGCTGCGAGCAAGAAGGTAAGACTTTGACTGCCATAGGGGCACGATTTTCCACTCCCTTTCGGCCTTATCCCAAGGCTAAAAGAGGAGGGAAAATGTGGTTCCGTAGATCCCAGAAGTCTTATCCCTCACAGCAGGACGATCCCCCTTCTAGAGGTAGAGGAGGGGGAAATTTTTCTGGAAGACGCCGTCCCAGAGGCGGCAGAGGCCCCCGCAACACAGGAGACTGCGAGTCCTTTCGTGGCTCTTCAGCCTTTCACAATCCCTGAGGGATTGCCCGACTGTGCAGCTCCGGAGCCAGTCGGGGGTCGTTTTTCGAGGCACCTAAAAGCCTGGGAAGGTATCACTCAGGACCGATGGGTGCTTCGAATTATCGCCGGAGGTTACGCTATCCCCTTTTCTCACTCCCCACCTCCATCCAAGAAAATCCCGGACCCGCCACCCAGTCAACGGAAAATTGCAGCCTTAGAAGTCTCAAAGCTGCTTCAAAAAGGAGTCATCCAACTGGTCCCCACAGACCAGATCGGGTTAGGGACTTACTCAAGATTCTTTTTGGTGCCAAAAAAGACCGGGGACTTGAGGCCCATTTTGGATCTCAGCATTCTAAATCGTTCAGTCAAAATGTCCAAGTTCCGAATGGTCACCTTACAATCCATTCTCCCACTGCTGGAGAAAGGTGTTTGGATGTGCTCCATAGATCTCAAGGACACCTATTACCACATCATGGTAGATGAGGCGTCCAGGAGACATTTGCGCTTCAGCCTAGGAGACAGTCATTTTCAGTTCCACGCACTGCCCTTTGGTCTCACCACAGCCCCCAGGGTGTTCACCAAATGTTTGGCAGTCGTGACTGCTCACCTGAGGAGTCTAGGATTCCAGGTGTTTCCGTATCTGGATGACTGGCTCCTAACTGCCACCTCCAGGCGTCTACTATTGCAGAACCTACAAGCCACAATATCACTGGGCACTTCCCTTGGAATCACCTTCAATTGGCCAAAGTCTGTGTTGCTGCCATCTCAACGCATAAGATTCATCGGAGTAGAGATAGACTCAAACCGAATGCGGGTCTATCTTCCTACAGAAAGGATACAAACCATACAGGCTCAAGTTCGAGCCTTGCTTCTCAGATCCAAAGCTCCAGCCAGAATGGTCCTGCAGCTATTGGGATCTATGTCGGCCACTGTTCTTCTAGTCCCCCTAGCAAGGTTGCATATGAGAATTCTCCAGTGGCTTCTTTCGACACAGTGGTCCTTTCAGGATCTCCCTCTCAGTCACCTCATACGGATCACGGAAACCTGCAAACGGGACCTTCGCTGGTGGCTGGTGCCCTCCAATCTGGATCAGGGTCGACCCTTCGTTCCACCTCCTCCTATGGCCACTTTGACTACGGATGCCTCCCAGATGGGGTGGTGGGGCATTTCCTGGGCAGGTCAGTCCAAGGCAAATGGCATTCAGAAGAGAGTCTTCTTCATGTCAACATTTTGGAAATGAGGGCGGTGCTTCTATCTCTACAAGCCCTCCATGATTACCTCCCTCAGGGCATGATTGCTGTTCACTCCGACAACATGTCAGTGGTCTGGTACCTGAACAAGCAGGGAGGAACCAGGTCCTACCCTCTTTGCAGAGAGGCCATGAGAGTATGGGAATGGGCAGTGGCGACCAGACGTTTTCTTTTTCAAAACAGGTTTATTGTTTTAACATATAAGAGAAATATCATAACAATTTTATACAAGTAATTAAAAATAGGTATTATTATAATATTCAACAAAACAACTAAAGTATTTACAAAGACATCCACTACAATCAGATCAATTAATTAAACTAAAATACCGTGCTATTGAAATTAGAATTTTTTTAACAAATTTTGTAAATTATCCCATACAATATAATATGATGTTTTTCTAGTTGTTCTCATTCTAATTGTGCTTATTTCCATATGGCACCTTATATTCATAACATTTTTAAATTCATTGAACGAAGGAGGTGTATCTGAAATCCAATTTCTAGTTATTATTTTCCTAGCCACTGCTAGGATAGACCATAACAAGGGAAGCTTAATCTTTTTAACACATTGAGGTACAGGTGTGTTGAATAATATAAGAGACTTAGAAATAATGAAATTATCTGTAAAAAGAGCCTGCAAAAATTCATTAATTGACTTCCAGTATTCTTTCAACTTCATACAGTCATAAAACATATGAGCCCAGTCAGCATTAATTTCTACATTACATCTCTTACATAGATTATCTTTATTATGCGACCAGACGTTTTCTGATAGCAACTCATATCCCTGGCAAATCCAATGTGATAGCCGACAGACTGAGCAGAACTATCCTCTCTCCTCACAAGTGGTCTCTGAACAATACAGTGGCAACTCAGATTTTCAGCAAATGGGGAATTCCTTGTTGCGACCTCTTCGCAACCCCGCTGAACGCGAAGTGCAAAAAGTTCTTCTCCCTCACTCCAGCTCCGGGGGTAGAGCCCTATGGACGCACTAGCCCATCCTTGGCCCACCGGCTTGCTATACGCCTTCCCCCCAGTTCCCCTCCTTCCCAGAGTGATCCAAAAGGCGTCTCACTTGGGGAGCAAAATGATCTTAGTTGCTCCCTACTGGCCTCGTCAGGTATGGTTCCCCTATCTTCGGAAATATGCACTGGACGGTCCATGGTTCCTGGATCAGATCCCAGACCTATTAATTCATCAGTCGGGACTACTCCACCAGTCCCTTCACACTTTGTAGTTAACAGCTTGACTCCTCCTCTTCCGACTATAGTCAGGAATCATACCTTAGACCTGGAAGTCATACATATCTTATCTTCGGCCCACAAGTCTGCCACTAAGAAATTGTATACTAGCAAAAGGAAGAGATTTGCTATTTGGGCTCAACTCCGGGGTCTAGATCCCATCACTATTCCTGTATCGGAAGTCCTAAAATTTCTAACTTCCCCATTCAATCAAGGTTCTTCAGTCTCTACCATCAAGGTCCAATTGGCAGCTATTTCCAATTTTCATGAATCTATAAACCCACCTTTAATGAGCAACAGATTGTGTAAGACCTTCATGAAAGGTGCTGCGCTTTTACGACCTCCGATCTCTCATCCTGCTCCTCCATGGGATCTCGATGTGGTGTTACGTGCCTTAACCTCCTCCCCCTTCAAACCGGCAGCAACATGTGATTTGAAATTTCTATCTTGGAAAACTTTTTTTCTGGTCGCGATTACTTCAGCCAGAAGGGTTTCAGAGCTTCAAGCTCTATCTGTAAAACCACCGTACCTGTTTTTTCACAAAGATAGAGTATCTCTCAGGTCTAATCCATCCTTTGTCCCTAAAGTTTGTTCCAGTTTTTGCCTACAACAGTCATTAGAACTTCCAGTTTTCTTTCCAAAGTACTCAAACAAAGCGGAATACATATTCCACACATTGGATGTCCACAGGCAATTGCGGTTTTATTTAGACAGGACCAAACAAACAAGGAAAACAGATCAATTGTTTGTGTCCTTTTCGGATAATAAATTGGGCAAAGCCGTCACAAAGGTCACTATTGCCAAATGGATCAGGGACTGTATTAGTCAAGCTTATTCCTCTTCTAATAAAGAGCTTACGACCTCTGTCAAAGCTCACTCTACAAGAGCTATGGCTACTTCAATAGCATTCCATTCTAAGCTTGCCATTAGTGACATTTGTGCTGCGGCTACGTGGTCTTCCCCGCACACTTTCATTTCCCACTACAAATTGGATGTGGCATCTCGGGGGCGAGCTTCATTTGGTTCCACAGTGCTCAGGAGTGTTTTCCAGTGAGACACCCAGGATTTAGGTGCTAGGGACGCTGTCCCATCAGTACTGAATGTAGGCGAGATAGGATATAGTTATGTACTCACCATAACTTTAGATGTTTGGGATCCATCTCGCCTACATTCCCAATAACCCACCCTCCTTCCCCCTGCCTTGGAGATTAGAAGAGATCGGACGGTCTGAATTCTATTGTTTCATCTTGAAACATCTGGCAATGTTATATAAACAAGTTATATGTGTGTGCATGAATGCGGACAAACAAGATCTGGGGGATTAGTGGTGGTGCATCCTGGGATAGAGAATAGCTCAGCCAATAAGAGGCTTCGCTCTATAGCATAGCGTGCCGAGTCGGAGCCGAGGATCGGCTCCGAGCCCATCAGTACTGAATGTAGGCGAGATGGATCCCAAACATCTAAAGTTATGGTGAGTACATAACTAAATGTTTTGCATTAGCATGAATTTTCTGAATGATAATAAGTCCAAAACCCAAATGTCTGTCATTATTTTCTAACTTCAATCCTTAAAGATTTGCCACTAATTTGCTAGAACATTACAATTTTATGAAAAACGGACCAAAGATATGACTGCGAAAATCTGTACAGTTGAGAGGTATCCTACTGCCTCACAGTGTTTTGACATCTGGTTCGTTTCAGAGCTTGATCTCATTCTCTACAGAATCTGTATGTCCTTCCTTTGTTCACGTGATGACATGTGCACTCGTGTTTTATCCCACATCACAAAGTCATAGTGTACATTCATTGACAGTTCTCTGAATTGCCTATGTATGTCCAGGTATTGTGAGCATGCCTGTGTGTAAACATCCTGCAGTGGATGGTTGTCCCAGCCAGGAGTTAAGTTTCTGCCTTTTGACTGTTGAGTGTCTTGGTAGGTGCCCTATCCCCCATGACCCTGAACTGAATAAGATTATCCATCCAGGATTACTGAGTGTCAGGGTAGGTGCCAGCTGCCCCATGACCCTGAACTGAATAGGATTAACAATCCCGGATTGCTGAGTGTTGGAGCAGGTGCTGTATCCTCCATGACCCTGAACTGAATAGGATTAACCATCCAGGATTACTGAGTGTCTGGGTAGATGCCATATCCTCCATGACCCTGAACTGAATAGGACTAACCATCCAGGATTACTGAGTGTCCGGGTAGGTGCCATATCTTCCATGACCCTGAACTGAATAGGATTATCCATCCAGGATTACTGAGTGTCGGGGTAGGTGCCATATCCTCCATGACCCTAAACTGAATAGGATTAACCATCCAGGATTACTGAGTGTCAGGGTAGGTGCCAGCTACTCCATGACCCTGAAATGAATAGGATTAACCATCCAGGATTACTGAGGGTCCTGGTAGGTGCCATATCCTCTATGACCCTGAACTGAATAGGATTAACCATCCAGGATTACTGAGTGTTGGGGTAAGTGCCAGCTGCTGCATGACCCTGAACTGAATAGGATTAACCATCCAGGATTACTGAGTTTTGGAGTATGTGCCATATCCTCCATGACCCTGAACTGAATAGGATTAACCATCCAGGATTACTGAGTGTCGGAGTAGGTGCCATATCCTACATGACCCTGAACTGAATAGAATTAACCATCCAGGATTACTGAGTGTCTGGGTAGGTGCCAGCTGCTCCATGACCCTGAACTGAATAGGATTAACCATCCAGGATTACTGAGTGTCAGGGTAGGTGCCCTATCCTCCATGACCCTGAACTGAATAGGATTAACCATCCAGGATTACTGAGTGTTGGGGTAGGTGTCAGCTGCTCCATGACCCTGAACTGAATAGGTTAACCATCCAGGATTACTGAGTGTTGGAGTAGGTGCCATATCCTTCATGACCCTGAACTGAATAGGATTAACCATCCAGGATTACTGAGTGTCAGGGTAGGTGCCAGCTGCTCCATGAACCTGAACTGAATAGGATTAACCATCCAGGATTACTGAGTGTCAGGGTAGGTGCCATATCCTCTATGACCCTGAACTGAATAGGATTAACCATCCAGGATTACTGAGTGTCAGGGTAGGTGCCAGCTGCTCCATGAACCTGAACTGAATAGGATTAACCATCCAGGATTACGGAGTGTCAGGGTAGGTACCCATATCCTCCATGACCTTGAACTAAATAGGATTAAACAAGTAGCGGAAATGAATGAACAGTATATGCTGCTGATCCAGCATCTTGATAAGCTCTTTTAACTACAGGCATTGACATTAACTCTTTTCCTCATGGCAAAGTTACTCACACTTCCAGCTATGACTCTTTCTAGGTTGTTTACCTTCATAGTTGTGTTCTATTAATAGTGACAGTACTGTCTGGCTGTGAAGTTTTGTTGCCTCATATTTCTTGATACTGAATTGATGGTGAACCTGAACCACAATATGTCTGACTGTTCCTTCAGTTTGGTAAGTTGTCCTGAAGAAACTTCCAACCCTCCATTTCACCAGTTACTTCATCTAATGTGAGTTTCCAGACTTGCTGGTGCTGTTTTCTCTCTCTCTCTGTCTGTGTTTTAATCGCCTCATTGCCTGTCAGCTATCAACTTGCCACTCTATGAGGTTTATATATAAAAATGTCATTGTTTTCTGAATCCTAATGTCACAGTGAGTTGCACTTAATTCTTGTAAAATCTGTCACTGGTGCACTTCTATTTATTAAGACCACATTCTTTCCTATAATTTCTCGACTCTACAAACCAAAAAGAACAGATTGGCTAACTCCTGAATTGAGATCCCTTTTAAGACTTACAAATGATATATGGCAGGCATGGAAGAATGCCCCCCTTTCTCTAGCAATTAGCAACAATATATCCAAGTAAAAAAAAACTCAAAACAGGCAGTATGACAAAAATCAGCATAGAAAAACATTTCAGAAATCCTCAGCTAAATCACCAAGGCAGTTCTAGAAAGAAGTGAATTGACTCACCGTCAGGGCTATTCAAAACAACCCACCAAGACCTACATTTTCTCCCCCTGATTTCTGTCTAAATTCACTAACCTACCCCCTCTCAAAAACTAACAATTACACCCCATCTCCAAAGAGCAACCTCTTTACAGCCCTCAGTTTTACTTTAAACAAGTCATAACAAGACTTATAACCTGATCTACAATATATAAAAACTGTTAGCCCACCAGGCACAGATGGCCTCTATCCCTGGTTCATATGCAACTGCAGTGTATCTTCAGTCTTTGCCCAACACAAAATATTATACCACATATATGGAAAATCACCATTATCAGCCCCTTCTAATGCAATGTAACCCCTCCAAAACCTTCCAAATACAGGCCAGTCTCTATTCTTCCCACTCAAGAAACTGCTTCAAAAAATTATCTATGTTCAGCTCATCCAATACATCCCACCCTACAACTTCCTCTCCATTAAAGAACATGGGTTCTAATCTGGTCATAGCAAACTTGTGGCTCTGTGGACCCTAACCAATAAAACACTGCTGGCTATCAACAGTTGGCAACTTACTGGAACCATCTTTATTAACCTTACATTAGTCCTCAACCTTGTTAACCACAACATCCTTCTTCTTCGCCTACTACAAATAGACATAATTCACAATTCCTTACCCTGGTTTCAAAACTTCCTCACCAATTGTTACTTCTTTTTCAAAAATCATACCTCAGTTTCCCTAAAAGTCATCTTTCAAAAAGGGTACAACAAGGTTGTGCTACTTTACTAATCTCCATCTTTATAAATGCATTTCCCATTGCCCTACCTCATGTCTCCCTCCTTCTCTACTCAGATGGCAATCATGACATAGTATTATTTTGGACAGACAGATTGGTACTTAACCTCCAGACTGCCTGGCAAACAGATGTCCTAACCTAATCCACTAGTTCTTCAACAAAAGTCTCTTCCTCAACTCCAACAAAAACAAAACTGTGATTGTTGCCATTAAATAGAAACTTAAAAAAAATTATTTGCATATCTGTGAATGAAAAACTCATATTTTACCAAACCTTTTCTCCACAGCAGCTAAACTAATTAAATATTCTTCCTGTTACAGCCTCAGAAACCACAACCACTCTTGTCCCCACACTGCAACTACCCCAAATTAAATTCCATTGTACAGATCACTGCTTCCCCTACAAATAAGACACCTCATCTCACCCAAAATTTAGAACTCTGCTGAAGGCCCACCTCCGGTCATCCAACCATGCCACTTAAACTGCGCTTCCTCACTGTCTTTCTCCTACTAGTAACACTCTTAAGTCTCCCTCACAAGACACTTTCTATTGTACCAGTCTACTCATTTCACTCACATAAATTTTTACTTAACATAACTTTTCCTTTTAACTACTCATAAACTCTTGTCTAAAATCCTTCACTCAACTATCCTTTCATTCCCATTGCACACAGCTATAATTATCACACAGGCATCTCACATTTTTACATGAGAGTGTCTTGAGTTATTGTAAATAATGTATACTACAATTGTATATACTCTCTACATTTTTGTCATCTGGTCATGGTATTTTACGGATTGCATTTTCATTACATGCTGTATCTCTCACTAACTGAAATTCTGGCTTTCTTTGTATTCTTGAGGTGAGAGTGAAATGAGTCTCTTGTGATCAGTACTCTACCGTGGTGAACAAATTTTAAAATAAATAAATAAACCTGCAGAGGATAAACTAAAAATATTTATATATTATTAATTTGCTATTGTTCACTGAGAAAGCCAATTGTGACTAAAAGTGCCCATTTTGAGCAGAGGCCCAGGGAGAAAATCTCCACAATACAAACTTTAATAAGTTATAAACTTATTTACTAGAACACTGAAAGTGAGAGCAAAGGAGAAGTTCCATACTTATAACATTTAAACTTAATTTCAAAGTTGATAATAGTTTTAATTTGAAGAAAGATAAACTTATTTGAAGATGTAAACCGCCTTTATATTGTTAAACGCAAGAAAAATATTTAAATTGTCTACCTGGGGCTAATACATCTCTTGTCTCTTGCTATCGTCACAAGAAGATTAAAAATGTGAAAAGTTCCATTATTTTTCAGTTGGTAGAGCAAGAAAAGTGGAAAATTATTTGGTAGTAAGGGATTTGGATGAGGAAAAGGCAAAAAAGGAGAAAAAGATGTCTGGTGAACAACAAGAAAGAAACCGCGATGATAACAGAGTTGGAATTAAAAGGTGGGGGAGTACAAGGTGTTAAAAGTTGGAGAGATGGACAATAGGAATCAGGTCTTATGCTAACAGTTAGTGTGACGAAGTCAGAAAAATAAATGCATTTCCATGGCAGGAACATATGTGTGAACTAATTAAATTTTACGGGTCTATATTACGTAATTGAACAATAAGTTTGTCGAATACTTAATAGTCGACCCGTAAATCTCGAACTGTCAAAATAGTGAAATGTGAAATTGCTGTAAATCAAAATCTTGAATAAGAATAGTTGGCCCACTTCAAACCCTGTGCATTCGGTAATGTAAATATTCACTTCTGCTATAATGCACTGTTATAGCACATATGACCTGTGTTTACTGTATTATTAAATAAATTGAAAGTATGTGTTAAACTTTAAATATGTAAGAACAGCACACAATACTTTAATTATGTTCCCCTAAACCTAAAAGTGTTTAACCCTATCAACTGTCTGTAAAATAAAGTATATACAATTTATGGTGCGTTCTTGCAACTGCACCTTCTTGAGCATATCTATAGCATTTAGGAAGTCATCTGTAGAGTAGTCTGCTCATCTCTCCAATACAACCTGTAAGCGATTCTGTCTTTCCGTAGTTTTATGCTTCTTTGGTGATGGAGGATCCCCTGCTTTAAGTTGTATTCTTACCTCATTTACTCTATTTTGTTCCCGAATAAGAACATCAAGAACAGCTGTGCTCTCACAAATGCACCTACCTAGTAAACACCGCACATGACTGTGCCAACCCTCAACGTCATTTTTGGTTCTAGGCAATTGTAGGTCATTTAGGGTAGATACATTCCAGAAATTTACTGGGAATACAGGTGAAAAACTTGGACTACCATTGGTTCTAGTATGTTGTTTTCTCTGTCGTCCTAGTACATAAATGTCCGAGAAGTATTTCAAAAGATCTTTGGCTTCAGGTGGAAACCTGTCACAAAGTCTTAAAAAAAGTAGACAGTACTTCAGTTTCATCTGTGAAAGACAGTGCTATTAGTCTCTTTACAGCTAGCTGAAATTTTGCACATGTGCCATAAAGTGTAGCAAGATCAAGACTTGGAACTTTGCGCTACACTGCCTGACTGAAATGAAATAAGCAATCCTTACTTGTCACAGTGCTGAAGTTATGTTTTACAATCTTTATGGCTGTCGTCTCAAAGTCTGTAACAATAAATTGCACAGTAGGCTCGCAATTAATAGAAGATAGCAAGTCAAACAGACACTCCCATAAGTAATTATAAGCTTTGAACGATTTTTTTAGACATTAAGCAATATACCAAAGGTAAACTTTTAGTATTTTTGCAAAATGTCAACAATCTGTGTATTGAATACAACTGGCGGCAAAGTCTTCCTTTCGTTAGGAAGATTCCATCCATGATCCAAATTTTACTACATCATAAATCTTGCAAATTTTCTTTATTGGTGAATACCAGCACATGCACATTACTGTGTAAATCAACAGTTCTTTTTTGAATAAAACTTCCTTCCTGTAATGTATACTTGGTAGTGTCTACTGAATCTAGTGCACTTTCTATACTACTGTAAGTGACCACACGTTGAAGTCTGACTCGATTTACTTGCTGAAGCATAGAACGTACAGTACTTTCTACAGAAGTGCTTGCAACTACATCGTCCACTACTAGTGCGGCTGTGTTTCTATACAATCGAGCAGTTTCCTTCAATGTATGGCACTCTCGATACTTTTCACCTTCAGTTATGTCTGAAGTATGTTGATGTGCCACTGATTTTAACAAGACTTCACCGTCTACCTCTTTTAATGTTATAACTCTCACTTTGCATTTGTGTGATAGCTTCATTCTACAACACCAATACTTTTTACAGTTTTCTCTAGGTTGTAGACATACCCATCAACATGTAACACTGCCCTATTTTTCTGAGACATTACAGTCTCGTAAATGTTACCTAGAATGCCAGGAGTTGCTTGTGAACTTTTGGCCATAGTTGTAGATTTTATGCAACATAACGCACAAAGACAAACCTGTACAGTATTACTATTTATATAGGGATGTAATTTCACTTCTGGAAGTAAGTATAACATAGTTTGTGTTTTCTTTGAAACTCTTTCAAGTTTTCCTGCTTTTACATGGGATAAATAAGTTGTGTGCAATAGTTTACATAAAACTAAAATTTTTTGTAATATTTTTAAACTGAAAGATTAGCAGTGACGCAATGCTGCAAGAATACTGTGCATCACTTAGAAGCACTGGGCCAACTATGATTTTTCGAACATGTTTCTTTCGCGTTTTTCAGGTTTCGATATTATCTTGCTTCGACATGTACAGGTCGACTATTACGTATTCAATTAACTTAACATTCGATTTTGTAATACAGACCCAAATTTTACTATGAATATAATAAAATAAATTCTGAAAGCCACAGCAGTTGTACACAGGATGTGAAATATACTGCAGAGACAGGCTGTAATTTATTCTGCCCTGTAATTATAGGTTGTGTGTTTTTTACCAGCGACTTCTGATTTATTTCAACAATTGTCTTTCTGTCTAAATAGTCAGCTAATGTAGTAAGATTAGCCAGAAAAAAAAAATAATCCTATTCATTTGGTCTGTCCAATCAAAAGTATGGTTCCTTGAGTCACTTGTCAGATCCAACTAGGCAAGACTAGTGCTCCAGTCTGTAAGATTTTTTCCCATCACGCTCTTGTGGCCAGCATTACCTCAGATCTTCAGCCATGGATCTCTTCTTGGTGATTTAGCCAAGTGTTTCTCATTGATTATTTCTTATGAAAGCATGTTAGAAGTTTTTGACTATTGTTTTGAATAGTTTATTCTTTATTACATCTTTATCGATGACTTGTCTTCTAATTTACCTCCTTTTCCTCATCATTTACTTTCTGTGTTGGATGTTTCCTCGCTGTCGCCTCCTTTCTTGTGAAAAAAAAAAAAAAAATAGTAGTAACCATAGTACATTTTTCTGATATAATTTCTACAGAGATTTATATGTCTGTGTGTGTGTGTGTGTGTGTGTGTGTGTGTGTGTGTGTGTGTATATGTATATATATATATATATATATATATATATATATATATATAATATTTATTTATTTATATATATATATATATATATATATATATATATATGTATATATATATATATACACACACACATACATATATGTATATTAGATTATATATATGTGTGTGTGTGTGTGTGTTTGTGTGTGTATATATATATATATATATATATATATATATATATTTTTTTTTTACTTTTTTGTCAGTTTCATTTCTATCGACATGAAAAATACCACCCAAGGCACCCGTAAGCCATGTGAAGTGTGTTTACGTGTGGACCATTTATAATGGCTTGCTCCATATGTAAAGCCTTTCAGCCTAGAGCTTTGTCACATGACAGAAGCAAGATTATAATTAAGAGCATTTTGGTCCCCAGATCAGAATCTGTTAAGACCAAGATTTTCAGAGAAGCTTAGATCCAAGGAGTATGAATCCAGGAAAAGATACTCTGAAAATTTATAACCATTTTCGGCTCAGAAAATTTCATGACTAGACTTGGCTTTGGTGTCAACTCCATCTTTCTCATCAGTTCCATGGTTGTTAGAGCTGATTGCTATTCAGGACAAGTCACCTAAGAGGCTTCCAAGCTGAAAAGGAACTGTCCATGATCCCTTCTTAATCACCTTCCACTGCATCTTTGCAGTCCTTCAGGCCCTACAAGAATACTTCAGAGGCATATTTGGATCATTTGAGGACTTTCCTGAAGACACAGATCAAGATCGGGTTCTCCTATCCCCTTCAGATCATAATGTGGATAGGGCTGGTTCTTCTTGCTCCTTTCCTGGTGTGGACTTTGGCACCACTAGATTTAGACCTGACCTGGACCAGAGGTTTATTTCCTCTGTGTTAAGCCTAGCTCCTGGTTTAGCATTTGAGTTGCCTGATCTGGCACCTTGGTATTCTTATCAAAGTTATCTCACACAACTCCACTGTCAGTGTCAGTGGCTTCGATCCCCTGCTCAAAGCCATATACTCCATATGTTCCAGGGATGTCAACTTTGGTGCTGAACATTTATCCTTCAGGAACAGTGGCCCAGCCACAGAAGTGGCATCTCTGAATTTGGAAGAGGTTTATTACAGCCTTCCAGCGCCTCTGAGAACTGAAGCAAAGACTTCCTTGGGATCAGTTCAACCCTGTAACTCCTACCTCTCTCCTCTCTCCCATCAAGCATCCTTGGGTCAGAGTTGAGGTACAGGCCTCAAAGCCAGTGCTCAGCAGCAGTAGGAGTCCTCTCAGGAGCTGGGATATACTCTCTCGACATTCCGAAAAAGAGGATGTGTAAAAGAAGACACATGAACTCCCACTTTGAGCAGTTATGTCAAAAAAAAAAACAATTCAGGATGGCCATGGTGAAATGATTTTTATCCTACTTCACGGTTTAATTTCTCCATGTCTTTTGGGTTTGTAATACCATGTTAGGAATTCCTAAGTCAGAGAGTGATTTTAGGGTTCATGAATCAGCCTCTGATGTTGGCTTAGTGTGTTCTTCTCAGCTACCACAGTGCGCCCAGAATTGCCTCCCTCTGTAATTCATATGAATTTGCATGTATTGGTAGTATATCTAAGTACAACTGTAAATTATTTTTATTAGACCAATTGCTGCTACTACTGTTAGAACTGCCTTGAGTATCTTTTCCTCAACACTGCTGTTGTTTCTGCCTGCAAATCCTGATATTTTATGACTTTGTGTACATAAGACACTGTAATCACTGGATTAACAATTTCAGTTATCAGTGCTACTTTTGTCTTCTTTTCATGGACTACTACATCTGGTTTTCTTGCATCTATTTTTTTAAGTTTTGGTAATGGGTGATCCCATGTGCTACACATTTCATTCTCTGTAATGCTTTGTGGTTCATGTTTCCAATGCTTCCCAGCTGTTTTGTTTTATAGTGTTTGCTCAATCCTCAAAGCAACAGTCTTGCCACATTATTGTGGCATTTAGTATTTAGACCCTGTACCTCACCCAGCAACAAGATGTGCGACAGTTTCCAGTTTTTCTTTTCTTTCTTTTTTTAATCGAACCACATTTATTTGTTTGCTCGTTTCTCCTACCTTTTTAGTGTTTTTTGTAAACCAGTGTGCACTTAGTCCACCATCCTGGGCCACTATGATTAACCTTTCATCTTTTGGTTTCTGTTCACCTCTCCTTTACCATTCATGTGTCAAATTTTGGTCAACATGAGGTCGTTCCAGGAGATCTTTGGGTTTTCACTAAATGTATGGATTTTCCACATTTTTTCCTTCTCATCTGATCATTCCCCTTATATTTGTTTTTTTGTTTTTTAGCACATTCAGTTACCATCTGATTTTTGCCTACTTCTAGTCTGATTTCCGTTCCCACTTGACACCAATATGCTTTTGCTAAACTAAGCAAAGATGCCATCTTAGACTTCTCATGTTTTAAAACTTTCACTGTGTTTGCATCTGGTGAGGTCAGCAGATATGTATGCAGTCCTATGAATGCAGATCTGTACATGTAATCAGTTTTGAGGAGGCCCATACCTCCTTCAGATCGAGGATTATATAATCTTGTTATACAGTAATTTTTTACAAAGCATTTTTCTTGATTTCATGTCCAGTTGATCCAATAATTTTTCATACTAGATCACCCCAAAACTGTAAGTTAAAACAAGAAGAGCAAATTGATTTAAACTTTGACTTTATTCCTAGATTTTAAGGCGGTTTTCAGTAATTTTCTTCCGTATAAATGTACGTGCTCTGTAGATCTTCAGGATGCCTACTTCCACATTAATATAGCTGAAGAGTCTCAGACATATATACACTTCCATCTCAGAGCCAGCACTTACAATTCAGAGCCCTGTCCTTTGGTCCCACCACAGTCCTCCAGTTGTTCACCAAGTGCATGACACATTTTAGCAGGTCATATATATTTTCAGGGAATTTGGGTCTTCCCTTACTTGGATGACTAGCTCCTAGCTGCCCTGACAGTGGAGCCTCTGATTAAAGCCAGGGACTATTTACTACATCTCTGCCTGTCCGTCCATCCTTGGACATTTCACTAAAACACCAGAAGTCATTCCTGCATTCAGCTCAAATGATTCACTTCATTGGATGTCATCTTAGCATGACCGCCTCAGTAGTTTCTCTCCCATCAGGCAGAATTCAAACATTAAAATTAGCCATGTGGAGCCTTCTCCAGACTTTCTTTTCTACAGCTGCATTACTCCTCAAGGTTGCAGGTCTAATGGCCTTGTCTATTGTAATAGTCCAGTTTGCTTGCCATCATATGAGAATCCTACAGTGGCTCCTAAAAGCACAGTAGTCTCAGTTTTCTCAAACCCTCTCAGCTCAGATCATTTTAATGAATCTTTGCAGACAACCTTTACAGTAGTGTCTGGATTCCCCTTGTGTATATTTCAACAGTCAATTTGTTCTTCAGGCTCCGACAGCAGTAGATACGATAGTTCTCCCTGGGCTAGGATAAGTATTACAAGGGGAAGATACTTCAAGGCTTATGGACTCCAGAAGAGACCAACCTTCAAATCAGTGTTATGGAGATGTGTGCAGTTCTGGTATTGTAAAAACTTCAGGACTACCTTCCGACGAGAGTAATTTCTATACAAACAGACAGCATGACTGCAGTTTGGTATGTCAATAAGCAGAGGGGGACAAGGTCATATCCTCTGTGCTGGGAAGCAGAGGGTTTGGCAATTGGTGATAGCCTCACATTATATTCTAGTGGCAATGCACAATTTGGCGCAGCACAGTCACCTTGTGAGCAGGCTAAACAGGTTGATCTTAACGTCCTATAAGTGGTTTCTCAATCCAGCAGTGGGGGAGCAGATGTTCTATTGCTGGGGCTATCCTTGCTGCTATCTGTTTAGCCAATACTAAGTGCAGCAAGTACTTCACCATGTTCCTACCACAGTGTCAGTCACTGAGGATGTAATGACTCCCCTGAGATCTGAATGCTTTTCCAGCCCTTCCCTTGATTCCTGGATTTCTGCAGAAAGCAATTAAATGCACGATATCTGTGATCCTCATGACCCCTTTCTGGGCCAGGTAAATCTGGTCCTGTGCAGGTTCTGCTTTCCCAGCCTTCTGCAGGCCTCACCCGGACTTTCTCATTTCCAAAGTAACTACTTGGTTTCTTCATTTCCAGTGATGGCTCTTTCAACAAATGTGTAGTAGGATTGTGTATTCTTCTAAGAAATAATCCACTTGCAAACTGTACTATAGGAAGTAGAAACAATTTATTTGGGCATCCTTGCAAGACATTGACCTCTTTTCAGCATCTTTTCCAGATGGTCTTCATTTTCCAACATGTGTTTGATTTGGGGTCGAGTTTCTTATTTATTAAAGTCCAATTAGTGGACATTTCTAATGTTTACATGGGTAAGGAAGAACACCCAGCCTACCATAAACTCTGCAGTGGTTGTCGAAAAGGAGTGCCCTTGCCACTCCACCAGTTGGAGAACCATTTACTCCTTAGGACCTCAATTTTGTGCTAGAGACTTTGAAAAACTTTCATTTGAACCAGCTTCTGTAGCTCAGCTATATCAAATTCATTCATGCAAGACCTTGTTTCTTGTGGCCATAACTTCTGTGAGAAGGTGCTGAACTTCAGGCACTCTCTTCAACAGTACCTTATTTAGTCTTCCACAAGGAAAAGTTTCCCTCTGTACAAACTATTTTTTTCTACCTAAGGTAGCTTCTGAGACAACTATGGTACAGTCCATGCACTTGTTAGTATTTTTATCAAACCATACCAATAGAGAAGAATATATTCAGTACCTTGCATGCTCACAGACAACTACAGTTTTACCTTTGTATAACCCTGAAAGTTCATAGACAGCTGCAGTTTTACCTTCATATAACCAAATCCTTCAAAAAATAAACAGCTTTTCATTTAGTTTGCATTTAATAAGCTAGGTCACAGTGTCACCAAATTCACTTTTTCTGGGTGGCTTTCAGATTTAATTTCCTATATATATATATATATATATATATATATATATATATATATATATATATATATATATATATATATATATATATATATATATATTCAACCCATAATTGCTGTTTGCTGAACAAACCTAAAGCTCTTCCACTAGATCAGTGGCTACCTCCATAACCTTCTCAAGTGCTTCTCAATAGATGAAATGTGTGTGGTTGCAACCTAGCCATCTGTGAGCACTTTCATTAAACACTAGAAATTAGATTCCTTTATAAGGGTGAGGACTTCCTTTCATCCTCTGTCCTTAAGGATCTCCTGTCATGATGCCGCCCAAGAGTTCAGGTAGCTTGGGATTCTGACCTATAATTTGGATTGGATGGACTAAATGAATAGGATGTGGAAGTTGTGTACTTATCATAACACTGGATCATTTCATTCATGTCCTTTCAATATGACAACCCCCCACCTGTCCCCTGTCCTACTGTCATTTATGGGACCTGAAGAATATTTTCAGTCATTGTAACATATTACACAAAGTTCCTTATTCTTTACATCAAACTCTGTATGAAGTAAAACTAGAGCATGATGGGAAAAAGAATTCCTGAAGAGGCTCGAGGCTGGAGCACTAGTTTTGCCAAGCTGAATCTGATAAGCAGCTTAAGGACTTAGAAGTTGTATCAGAACATCATGAAGAAAAAGATTTAGTGTTATGTTAGGTACATAGCTTCTTCTGTTTTCCTCTGCCTGCCTCATAGGAAGGATGCTTTTCCTACACTATTTTGGTGACTAACCTTGTCTTTTCTGTCTCCTTAGTCTTATTCCTTCTCTTCTCTCCTTCTTCCTTGCGGCTCCATTATATCACCCCTCCTGATGTTCCACTAGCCACCTTCTGTCATTCCTATTCTTGCTCAGCTTCTTGTCCTGTTTTTTATCTATTAACTTAGATGAGTCACTGCCAGAACAGACTTTCATCATCATTCAGAACACTCTGTGTTCTACTGTCTGAGTTCTTACCTTCTCATTTTGGTCAGTCCTGGCTTCTTGTCTTGTTTTCTTTGCTGGCTTATACAAGTTATTGCTGGAACAGACTTTCGCTGTCACTAAGAACACTCTATAAGTGTTCTTCTGTCTGAGTTCTTGCTTTTCTCACTTTGGTTGGTCCCAGATTTTCTCTGCTACAGAAGTGCAAGCCTACTCTGCCCATACCTCTCAACTTCTTAGAGCAAAAAATCTGGACAAACCCTAAAATGATGGGGGAACAAATAGAGACAGATTTTAAATATTGCTCTTACAAACTTAGAAAGTTGACATCATAATAGATTTTGCATTAGCATGAATTTTCTGAAGAATGTGGAGACTTAAGTCTGTGCCTACATACAAATATTTCAGGCACAGGCAATGATGCCTTTCAGTCCTGCCAGTATACCAAAACCGTTATTTCCATAGTAAATGTCCAGGGTGTTGATAAAATATCGAAACTAGTGCTTTAATGTAATTAGCTACCCTGTTCCATACATCAGCTGCTCTGCCAGAGAACAAGTGAGTAAAATTTCTATGTAATCTCCTGCATAGGTTGTCTGATAATTATCTGCTGCCTTTTGATAACCCCAAACATTCCCAGAAGTGCTTGTCTCTAAATCCCGTATATACTTGAATACGGTCTCCTCTTAAATATCTATATGAGACACTGTACAAGTTCAGATATTTTAGTCTTTCATAATAACTTACATTTTCACATCCATGGATGCCCCTGGTATATTTCTGCTGTACTCTTTCCAGTTTACTCATGCTTTTTCTCTTATAAGTTTCCATATTGTTATTCCATACTCAAGTTTGGGTCTAACTTAAACTAACAATAGTTTCATCATTTCTGATTTCCTATTTTTTATAAATCTTTTTATATAACCTATAGTTCTGTAACTGTCATTAACCAGTTGGTTGATATGATTAGAAAAACTCAAAGCTGGATCTACCCATATACCCAGGTCTTCAAATAAAGCTACAGTTTCAATCACTGTGTGATGTATTACGTATTCCCCTTTCAGCCTATTTCTGCCAAATCTCATATGCTTAGTTTCTGATGTACTAATTAGTGTATTAAATCTGATCTCTGCAGCACTATGCACTTGGCTTCACTTTTCTGTGTTATCCTAACCTAGGTTCCCACCTATTGCACATCTCCTTTTTTTGCACGTCACTATCATCTGCCTGTTTACCCCCTCTTTTTCCTCCTACCCCTAACATAGGATTTTCTGCCTTGTTTTTCCCTTCCTCTTCCCATCTATAGTCTTCCTTTTTCTTTTCTTGTTGGTTATTCTTGCCTTTTTGCCTACTGCTGTTTGTTTAGAACTCTCCCACTTCTCCCATCATTCCATCTATGCACCCTCAATAGGTTCACAGGTTCATAGATTAGTACTAGGCTAACTGCCCCTAGGGGCCATTTTAAGCCTAGCCAATTATCTCATGTGAGAATCAAACACTGCACCTTCTGTTTGTAAGGTAAACACCTCAACCATTATATCAACCATCGATTTTCCAGCACACTCTTCTTCACGTTGCTTACAATGAAAACAAAACAAAAAATGGTCATTTTCACTACCTAATAAACTCCTTCTGCACTTGCTTTTAGTCCTTTTTAATTTAATTGCATTTTTAAACTGTGTTTGGTCTAATATTGCAACATACTCAAGTATGCTAGCTTGCACTGCATGTGAATTGTTTTTACTACTGTTTTAGCTACTTTTCTGTAAAAAAAAACAAAAAACAAAAAAATACTGTTAGCCTGTTTCCTACCTTTCCTGTAACTAGTGTAGTCCAGATACAGATTTGCTGTGTCCAGGACTGTATGTAAGTTTCTGAGCCCCCAAGCCTTTCTGTGTTGGAAGGAAGCCTTCTAGCTTATCAGTGGGAGTGGTAAGCACTTTGTAACCTGTCTACCACATAAGGAGTGGTTCTGGCTCAGAAATTGTAGTTATTGGCAGTTTGGGCAATCTTTTCCATCTCTCTCAACTTTCTGATTTGAAAGCCTGCATTTGCACTTATTTCTGTCCTGTAACTCGTCTAGTGCAGATACAAATTCTTAGTTTTAGCACTTAAATTTGCTTATTCGTGCTCAGCACTTGTTCAGAACTTGTAAGCACTAAGTAACCTACTAATTACTATAGCCTTCAACCTTTCTCATTACCTAGAGGAAAACAGTTTTTGTACTTACTTTTCTCACTTGCTTAGAGAAAAACAGCTGTTGTACTCACTTTTCTCACTTATCTAGAGGAAAATAGATTTTTATTCAGGCATGTCCAAGGGTCAGCTCCCAGTGTTCTCTCCTGTCCATCTGATGAATCTGGGCATCTTGAGACAATGTAGAAATTGCTTCATGTATGCAGACAACCCTCTCCTCCTACCACCCAACACTACAACCTATGAGAGATGCACTTATCTAGCCAAACTGGAGGTAAAGCTCTCTCCAACCAAGACTGAACTTGACGGTCAAGAGGAGAAGGTAAGCATCTGCACTACGCCACACTCACCACATAGTCTCACTAAATCTACACCACCAAAATCCACACATAGTAACACAAAAACATTTGCGGAGGCTCTCACTAATAATCTGTCTAAGCAACAGAGATCTCCAAACAGAAATGCAAGCAACCTCCATCCCCCAACACAACCCAAATGACACATAGCCCACAGACTCAGTGTGCCACTCAACCACAGCCAATAAGGCAAAACAATGTACCCAACACACTAGTCATAGGTGACTCTATAGTCAGGCATACTGATGTCCCACTCACCAGGTTAAACAAGGAGAAGGTTACTGTCAGCTGCCTTTCGGGTGCCAGGATCCTCCACATAACCCACGCACTCAGGTCACTCCACAACAAGTAGAAATATGACTCTCCCATTGTCCATGTTGGTGTGAATGACCTGAGACGTACCTCCCTGGACTACATGAAAAGAGACATGGAAGAGCTGTCCGATCTTGTAGCCCAGTCAGGTATGTCCCTAGCCCTGAGTAGCATTCTGCCATCGCTCAGAATGATACCGCAGTACAAGGACAAAATGATTGACTTCAACAATTGGCTAAGCTTCTGGTGTCATTCTAAGGGGATCCAGTATCTGTCTGCTTGGGATGACATGGTTGACAGACCACGATGCTTTGCCAGAGATGGCCTGCACCTGTCGCCCCTGGGAAACCGGAAACTAGCTAAGGCTCTTGCCGTGCCTATAGTGCCTTTTTTAGGCAAGGTTCAAATAACAAATTCACCACTGTAACAAGAACAGGCAAGCAAAAACTGAGGGTAATGCTACTCAATGCTAGAAGTCTAAATCTAAAAATGCACTCACTCGAGGCACTCCTTAAAATGGAGAACATTGATATCTGTGCAGTGACTGAGACCTGGTTCAAGGCTCCAGAGAGCACCCCTGCACTACCAGGCTATAACTCATACCACACTTTTTGGCCGTGTAACCTGGACCAAAATACCAGAGGTGGAGGTGTGTCCATATTCATTAAGGATGTCCACACCTCCAGGCTAGTTGCTCAGCATAATGCATCAGAGGTTATCCAAGTGCAAATAACTCTGGGCAAAACTGCAGTCCAAATTGTAGCTAGCTAGAGATTCCTCACCATGCCCCAGGATTCCCACTCCTCTTTTCTTGATGTACTGGAAAATATTAGGGTTCAACCAAACACCCTAATAATGGGCGACTTCAACTACCCCACCATTAACTGGGAAAACTACTCGTGTACCAACTCCTTAGCTCAACTCTTTCTGGAATTCATAAACTCCAGTGCCCTGGATCAACTTATCCACACCCCCACCAGGGGCAACAATATCCTAGACCTAGTCATTATCAACTTGAGTGACCGGTGTTTCACACCTGAAATCAATTCTTCATTGATCCAATCCGACCATAAGCTAATCACCCTTGATATCCACATCCCGCTCTCACCCTCCATTAAGGAAACCACGGTAAAAAATTTTCCATAGCCAACTTCATGCTTCTTAAGACAGAAGTGGTGAACTTCATGACACCCATGCAGATGGACAATACAGTTACAACTGCTGAATCCTACACAATTGCACTCTATAAGCACTTACATGAGTGCATGGATCGTGCTATCCCAAACAGAACCAAGACGCTATCCTCCAAAAAAAGGAAGCCAATCTGGTGGTCCCCTGCCATAAACAAACTGTACAACAGAAGGAAGAAACTGTTGCAAAAGAATGGAGGAGCTCCCTGGTCAGCCTCAGTAAGCAGCTGAGATCCCTTATAAGATCCTCCAAAGCTAGCTACGAAAATAAAATCGCCACTAATTCTAAGGACAACCACCAAGCATTCTATAGCTGTGTCAAGAATATTGATGGCAACACCCTGATCTGCTCTGAGTTACAGAACAATGACACGAAAGTTACAGAACCAACTGATATTGCCAACATCCTGGCAGATAGGTTCAGTGCTAACTTTACCCCCTCTCATAGGTTCAGTGCTAACTTTACCCCCTCTCATAGGTTCAGTGCTAACTTTACCTCCCCTCACCCCCTAAAGGGCCCATATCTATACAGGAAAAATGCAGAGTCTCTGTAATCACAACTACGCAGGTAAAAGCTGCACTCTCTAAACCCAAAAACACTGCACCCATCGGACTGGACAACATTCCAGGCTGCATTTTACACGAACTTCAGAATGAACTGGCTCCCCACCTAAGTACCATGTTCAATAATAGCCTCACATCAAGCTTTGTGCCCACTGAATGGCGCACAGCAACAGTTATCCCACTCCACAAAGGGGGAGCCACCACTGATCCTGGGAACTATCACCCTATTAGCCTGACGAGCCTGGTCTGCAAGGTCATGGAACGTATCATCATGGAACTCATGAACAAAGACATTGGTAACCTCCAAACTCTGGATCCCACCCAGTTCAGGTTTGTGAAAGGCAGATCATGCCTCTTGAACCTGATAGACTTCTTTGAGGCATTCAGCAAAGCCGGAGATGAGGGTAAGGTGGTTCACACAGCCTATCTTGACCTCACCAAGGCTTTCGACACCATCCCCCATTCTGGAATTATAGCTAAACTCACTAAACTAGGTATAAATCCCTACGTCACAAGATGGGTTGCCAACTGGCTCACTGACGGAACCCACACTGTAAAAGTTGCAGACTCCAAATCTGACCTCAAACCAGTGACAAGTGGAGTACCACAGGGTTCAGTCCTGGGACCTCTCCTGTTTGGTATCTACTTCTCTGAAGTACAGGCTAAAACAGAAGGCCTCTGGCTAACGAAGTTCGCAGATGACTGCAAACTATGAGCCATAGTCAAGTCCCCAAATGATGTGGACATCCTACAGAAGGGCCTCGCTGTGACAGATGCCTGGTGTCAGAGCCATGACCTCAAGCTCAATGCCAAAAAGTGCAGCGTCATCCCCTTTGATAAAAACTCTGTACCCATGAACTACCACATAGGCAGCAATCTACTTAACCCCGAATGTGTGATAAGAGACCTTGGGACCCAGGTGGACAGTAGTCTCTCCTTTGATAGTCACATTGCCATAGTAGTCAGGAAGTCCTTCTACGTGGCACACCTCATCATAAAAGGGTTCTCATCCAGAAAAGAAGAGGTCATTGTTCCCCTCTACTCGACACTCAAAAGAGGTCATTGTTCCCCTCTACTCGACACTCATTAGACCCATTATAGAGTACAATGCCCCTTTTGGAATGTACCTCACAAGACATCTGCAGCAGCTTCAAAGGCCACAGAAGTCCCTCACAAAGAGGATTACTGGCCTCAAACAAATGCCCTACACTGACTGTCTCAAAAATCTCCAGCTTTACTCCGTAGCATATCGCCTACTCCGAGGTGATCTCTGCCTAACATATAAAGCTATGTCAAACCCAGAGCTGTTGGACATGCTACACCTAAAGAAATCCCAATCCCTCAGAGCTACACACTCTAGGGACCTAAACCTTGTCACCACAATAAACAGGATATGCTGGAGGGATAGATTCCTGTCCCAGAGACTTCCCATACTCTGGAACAGGCTACCCATCTATGTCAAGCAAAGTTCTTCATTAACATTCTTCAAGAAAAATCTTGATGAGTGGATGGGAAATAGGAAATACACCCCGGTGATCACTTCTGTATCTCTGCTTGACAGTGACACAGGAAAATAACTTTCTTGGGTGGCATAAGCCAGGGAAACTTGTTGGCTAGGCTTATGTAGGCCCTTGGGTCGATAGCCTAGTACCTACCTATGAACCAGTATTCTACTTTTTATCTCTTATTACCCTAAAGGTTTTGTTACTGATCCCCTTCTGTAAACTATCCCCAGTAACTCACCTTCTACATTTCCTGTAAACATGTACGCACCTAGTTGACTGCACATTTGTATCAAACATTTCTAGTGGCTAACAGGGCATTCACATCTTTGTCATGTCTGCTTACAGAACTGATACTGGCATATCTATAGAATGTGTTAAAGTCTCAGCAGTACTCACTACACTCCTGCTACTCCATGCCAGTGACATTCATCTTCATCAGGACCATCTCTTCTCCCCTTATAGTAAACAGCATCTTTTACTGAGCTATATGAATGTAGAGAATATTAATAACAATGATCCCAACTAGAACTCTGGTCCTCTCAACATAAATCCAAACTAATAGCCATCAGTAAATCCTGGCTCAAATATTATTCTCCTGTCCCCACATATTTTGCCAAAGTCTCTCACTATTTTTTTTTTCAGATAACAGACCAAGCACACTTCAAGGTGGTGGGACTTTACAGTTAATTCTTGTCCACTACTAAATAGCATTCTGTACTATTATGCTCCCAGTCAGTCATTACTATTCAGTGACCAAAAACTCCTCACTGTTCAGAACTATATCAAACCTGATGAGCATTGTGTGCAGTCATACCATGTTGCTAAGGCTCCTTAACTCTGTCCGTCATGTCCCTCCAATCCTTCAAAACTCTTCTGAAAGACTTCTTAGCCAAAAACAGTCTCTGTTCTTGCCCAACAACAGAATAAACTATATCCCTAAATGTGAACAAGTAAATAGTAATGCCTTACAACTCTTCACTCTCCCTTCTTCACTCACTTCCTTGCTATCATTTTCTCTCTCCTGGCTTTCTTTCTTTCTCTCTAAATATACCGTAAGCCTGCCTTTCCTCTCACTTCATATTGCAATTCCTGTCTGTGTTATACTGACTTACTTTTAATTTCTCTATAAACTGGCTAAAATTTCTCTACATATTTAACCATTGTCATATAACTTGCATCTATTCTTAACAAATGTTTTTGTATTATGATTAATTTGGTTTAATTATTTAAACTGTAGATATTTTTGCATTATTTTTGAAAATTGTAAAATTATTTTTCTTAAAATATTTTAATACTTTGGAGCTTTTCTCCTGTGCTGAAAATTGGCTCCTACCTAGTTGGACTTCCGGGTAATCAAATGTCAATAATAATAATTAATAATGTCTGCCATTTCTCCTTCCTTTACAGCCAAAAGCAACTCCTCTGGTAGCTGTGACAATGAGTAATTTTTGAGATACTCTTGGTGGACATGCTAAAATATTTATTATTGTTGTCTTCTTCCCACCACCTTCCCCTCTTACATTAGTGGAAATGACTGTAAACATAATCTTAAGAGTATACCAAGCATCATAAGGTGTCACTTGTAGGTGATCTTAACTTGGATTGGTTTGGTCCCCACAAAATATGGCTAAACAGTTTAGCAGCTAACTCATCCTCAAAGGAACCAAACCCAACTTTACCAGTCAAAACAGTACATTGCTGCATATTCTTTTAAAATACCTTCATATACTACCAAATGTTCTTAGTGATCACTGTCCTGTTGTAACATTGTGGCCCTTTAAAAGTAGAACCTCCTCTTCTCAGCTGGTTTTGTTCAGATTTGAAGATAGTGTAGGGTAATGTTGATTTTATTGGGAGCACATGCCAAACTAAAGGAGCACTGGCCTGAGAAGGGCATTGTTTGAGTAGATGTTGTGACAGCTGGGAAAAACAGTCTTGGCAGGTAGAAGCTTTCTTTTTCCATTGCTGGGATCTTTCATTTAAGATCAGCTGTTCTTTTGAGTAATACAGCTGCATTTTCTTAGGCTATACAAAATGGTATACAACCTAAAAGTTAACAGAAAAATGCTGGAGGTTGGAGAGACTTGAGTTTTACTAAATTAATATTAATTGTTTTCACTGCTGCAGTAGCCTTTGGTTATTTGGGTTGTATTCTTCGTAGGATACAAAACAAATGGCCAGCTTCACAAAGCTGTGTGTCCCTTCCATACCTATACTGTGACTGCTGATTGGCTAGCTCTATGGACAGAAACCAGCAGTCAGTGAGCAGACAAGTTCAGCACTTTTTTGCCTCAAGATGACAGCAGCAATCAACTTCAAGGTTCATTTCCAGGACACAAGCCCCATAGAGGAATCCTTCCACACAGGAATTATTGGACTTCTAAGAAAATATAAATATGTTTTATATTCTGACGAAAAGTGATATTTTCTGTATAAGAAAATTGGTATTTTTTACAATATTGAAATTTATCTGTTAGAGACTGCAGTTTTTACAGTTGGGTTTATTTTTGAGTATTAGGGGCTAATTTTGTGGGAAAATGTACTATGTTTGAGAAGTTTTATTTGTATGTGTAAGTTTTAAGGATTGGGAAGTGTTTTATTAGACAGGAATTTTTTTTTATTTTTTATGTTGAATGCTTTTGTACACTGTGACAACTTACCTTAATTTTTTTCTGTCAGTGCAGTTAAAAGAATAGATTTTGAGTTTTTACAGGGATTTTTGTACACTGCTTGTGCTTTTACTTTTTAAAGGAGAACTGTGTATGGAAGTGTACATTTGTACTGCTTGTGAACACTTGTCTGATAACCTGTCTTCAAACTGAGTCTTTCCAGCAGAGCTTACTGGCAGGCAGGCTTCTTCCTCGGCTACAGCATGGATACTTACAGTGGTCCTGCTGGCCCATCTTCTGCCATACCTAAAAAAGAAAAAGCAACACAATAAAGAGCTCTTGCAGTCACCGCAGGCTCAGACAGTGCCTCAGCTGTTGGTTGGTGACTCTCTAGTGGCTGACCGTTGTTCCTCTGACCTCTCAGTTATTGCTTCAGGTTCTTCTGTTATAGCATTTTCAACCACCATAAACCTAGGGTCAGCCACGTTCTCTGTGTTAGTTTCCAGTCTGACATGGATGAACCATCATCTTTGGGTCTGATTGACCGTCTGGGAAGTTCTTCTTGGGGTGGCTAGGGAAAGAGACGGACCTTTTGCCAGGATGAAATGCCATACCCTAGTCAGCCTTCTTCCAGGTAGGGTCCCTATAAAGAAGAAAAAAAGTTAGACATGGATCATCAAAGGGCAATAGTGTCTGTTCATAAATATGATTTCTTTACCTTAGCCAGGAATGTATTGTAGGTTGGCAATCCTGGAACTCTTAAATCCTTACCAGTGTGTAATCTCAATAAAGAAATTCCTGTGGAAAGTTTGTTAGAGGATTTTGACATTGACAGGGACAGGACTTCTCCTTGATATTTTCAAGCCCACTACTCTAATTCTGAAGATGGTTGATCCTCTCCAGCTGCTTTGAAAGATTTTTCCTTTTCTGAAACTAGGATGCATTATATGTGCAAATTAACGCACTGCATATACACCTATCTTTTATATTTTGCCACCCTTGGAGGAAGTGTTAAATGGTGCCTGTAATACAGCCTTCAGTCCCCAGAAAGGCAGAAAGACTTTACCTTAGGCAAACACATTTTCTCTTCTTCCATTTTAGCATACAGCATTCTTAAATAGCACATATGTGGAGGTTTATTCTTCATTGTGTAGGCAGCTCTATGGAATACTCTGCCATACTTCCTTCAGAAGATAGATATATCAGAGTCTTATTTCTAATCTGTCTCTGGGATCAAAACATGCTTTGACGAGCATGTATGATTGTGCAGATACTGTGTCTAGGGCCACTGCCACTGCTACAGCTTTGAGGAGGGATGCTTGCGTATGTAATCAAATGTTTGCTCTGTCTTCAATATGAAGGTGTTATTTGGCCCTGGCAGGAAAAGAACAAAAAAAAAAGAAAAGGATCTTTTTCAGAAAAACAATCTAATCCACCAGAATGACTTTACCAGCATTCATTTTCTCCTCCCCTTCTTCTCCTGCCCCTATCACTCTTTGAATATGACACAGAATCTGAATGTCAGTCTTCCCCTTTCTCAGCAGATTATATCAGACTTGTGGGACAAAAGTGGCTCAGAAGGGTTAAAGATAGCACCAGATAACACATACCTCCTTTCAAGGGAATTCTTCACCACCATCTAAACCAAACTGAATTATTTCCACAAGTTCTTCAACACTTGCTGACTCTAGGAGTCATACATCCAGTGCCTTTAAATCAAAGGAGAAAGGCTTCTACTCCAGAATGTTTTTGGTTCCAAAGAATGAGCTTTCACGGAAACCAGTTCTAGATGTTTCCTTTCTCAGTCTGTTTGTAAAAGTAGCAAAATTTAGATTGTTGACCCCACAGAGCATATAAGCTGTCATTCCTCTTTTGAGTTTTATGGTAACATAAGGCCAAAATGATACTTGTTTTTACTGCCCTGTAGCCACAGTCTTCATATGATTTCAGATTCTCTTGTGTCTGGGTCACATTATCAGTTCTCTTCATTACTGTTTGGGTTTCTGCAGGCTCCAAGGGTGCTTTTAAAGTGTCAAGCTCCACTGATAGCTCATTACATACTGCAAGGCATTCACATTTTTCTTTATTTAGATGACATCTTATCTTCGCGGAGTCTTTTCTGGATGGCAGAAGCCTTAACATGGGTTTCTTCACTCCTTATCATTCTGGGGTTCCAATTAAATGTTGAAAAAATCCTCCTTTACTCCATCACATAGGACTGTGTTTTTGAGCTGACTTATAGACACTTCCCTGCAAAAGGCTTTCCTTATCCAGGAAAATGAGTATTTTTGTCTGAACACTTTCCTTACTTTCACCAACCAGACTCAGACATTGGCCAGGGAATATCTCAGGATCGTAGTCTTCATGGCTTCTATGATTTTCATAATTCCTCTCACCAAGTTACACATGAGAAAAATTAATTGTCTTCTAAAAACAAGTGGACCCAGCATTCTTATCTCTGGAACTTCAGATCAAATTTTGGGCTTTGTCAAAAAGAACTGCACTGGTGGAGACTGCATATGGCTCAGAAACCAGGTCCCCTGTTTCTGTCCTCCTGTACCAGCTGAATATGTAACTACAGATGTTTCAGTTTTTGAATGGGGAGCATGTTTTATGGGGGCAAAGGTGCAAGGCCTGTGGAATGCTTCGGACAGACCAAAGCTTATAAATGTCAAAGAGATGCTAGCTGTGATCCATGCTATAAAAATGTCTTCATCATTGTTGGTCCCCAGGACCTCTGCAGATAATTATAAGCAACACCATAGTGTTGTATTACACAAAGAATCAGGGAAGCACCAGGTCTTACCTTCTGTGCAGGTTTGCTATGATAGCTTGAGAGATAACTCTTCAGTATTCCATAACCCTCCAAGCATCTTACATTCAATCAGAACAAAATGTAGTGGCAGACAAGAGGACCAGGACAAACTTTCACCAATAAAAATTTAACTAGGAGATCTTTCAGGAATTGATCCAGGTTTGGAGAATACCCCAAATAAATCTGTTCGTCTCCTTTCAAAACAGACAACGAAATCAATTCTGTGTCAAGACTCCTTGCAGACAGGTCTGGAAAACAGATGCATTCTTATTCCCATTTCCTTGGTTGGAGATTTTCCCTTGTGCAGTTCCACCCTTTCCTCTGATTTCCAGGGTAATTTTGAAGATTCAGGACGATTCTTGAAAAATCAGTACGGTGACTGTCTTTTCTCTAGCAGCACTGGTCATCCCTTTTTATGGACTTGCCAATGGCAATTAGCAGAAGCTTCCTCACCGATTGGATCTAGTCAAACAGGACAAGGGGAGTTTGATACACACCAGTCTTAAACAACTTCAGCTAACTGCTTGGATGGTTCAATTTTGATAACTTATACGCACCTCTTTCATGAGGCAGGTATTAAAGGAAGCAAGAAATCCTGTTACTAGGAACTGTTATATTGGTAAATGGAAAAGGTTTTCTAGTTGGTGCTTAGCCAATAACTAGGGCCCTTTCAGAGATCATGGTCCAATGGTTCTTAAATATTTGTGTGAGTTGCTATTCTCTGGCCTTTCTAAGTCCTGAATCAAGATCCACCCCTTTCATTTCTGTTTATAGTAAAACCGTTTCTAATGAGAGTTTTACATCTGAGGCTGCCTAGAAAACTGGTGGCTCCTTCTTGGGATTTTAACTTTCTGTTGGAAAAATTAAGTATGTCTTCCTTTGAACTGGCTCATTAGGCTGAATTAAGGTTCATCACATGGAAGACTGCAGTACTTATTGCTTTGACATCTGCAAGAAGAGTATCTGAGTTGCAAGTTCTTATTGTGGGTGAATCCTATTTGCTTTTACACAGAAATAGAGTCACATTAAGATCCAGTCCCTCATTTATGTCCAGAAATGTTTTAAAGTTTACTCTGAGTCAAGTCATCAGTCTCCCTGGGTTGTTATCCAGACCCCCAGGGAGAAAGAATTCAGCATATTCTGGACTTGTATAAGCAGTTCAGATACTATCTTGTCAGAACCAAGTCCTTCAAAAAAAACAGATCAACTGTTTATTTCTGTTGATGGGACAAAGAAAGGACAACCAAGGGCACAACAGACTAGTTTGGGATGTTTTTCTCATCTATTGCTTTTTTATTATTTTTGACATAGCAAATATGTTCCAGGAAGTATCAATGCACATTCTACTATAGCATTGGCTTCTACTCTGGCATACTGGAAAGGGTTGGACACTAGAAGCTTTCCATAGTCAGCTACATAGTCCTCTGTACATGCTTTTACAAAACATTACAAACTGAATTCCTTGCCCAAGTCCAAGAGTGGCTTTGCTAGGACCATTCTCCAAGGGCACCTAGAGCCTTAGCCTTCTTCTTTCCAAGTTGGTTAGGCTTTGGTAATCAACCCAAATAACTAAAGGCTGCAGCAGTGAGAAGTAGATATACAGAACAGGTATGAAAGATGAGACCTGTCCTACTTTAGCTTAGCCAAACACCCTATAGCAACTCATATCCCCAGCTTGAGTGAATTGAAATTAGCATGTATTAATAATGCATGTCATGTAAACTGGAGTTAGATGCGATGAAGCTATGTTAGTCAAAAATGCTCATCTATGCAATTTTTTTTATTTTTCAATAACGCATCAGTTTCTAAACAAGTTATAAGTGCTTGATTACTTTGAAATCTCAACTGAGATTTGTGGTTTATTTTTCTTGATTTAAGGAGGCTCAGCCAGCTAGTTCAATGCTTAAGAAGTGCCAGTTTTTCCTGTGATTTCATTTTATATATAAATGCATGTTTGAGTTGTGCGGTGGGGGGTGCCGTCTGCAAAAAATAACTTTAAAGGAAACCAGTAATGGTCGAGATTCACTGTTCTGTATTTTCTGCCCTTTTTTTTGTAATTCTGGGGCTCTCACTTATGAGTCTCTCAGAATTACTATAGGAGCCCATAGCAGAGAATTAGGAACATAGTGTAGGTGTGTGCTTTACTTATGTGTGTTTTTTTGTATTTTAACCAGCATAGAGCACCGATCCATATGGACCATTTTTAGACTCCGACCAGGAGCAGAATTGCTTGGTCACATTGTAGGCGAATGGAAGTTGAAGTAATAAAAATACTGTACCATAGGAGGCAGCCTGTTAACTCATAACCTTAATCCTCTTCACTAATATGTTACATTCTTCAGAAGCCTGGTGGAGGCTGTTAAATGCCAAGAAAGGAAAACAGGGGCAGACATGGCCATAAGAAGACGGTGGGGGCACATTTCAGGTTTGAAATGAATGTAATAATGATTTAATATCAGAGCAGACAACCTGTACTGGTGCTGAAGTGAAAAATGTAAGGAATGTTTTAAAAAGACTTTGAATGTTTGAAATAAATGGAAAAAAAGGGCATATAGAGAAGTATATAGGGACGCATAGTTGTTAAATACAGCCTTTGTTAACAAAGAGGCTTGTTAGTGCTGAGGTTGTTTCTTCTGGGATATCATTCATATATTCCTATACTGAACCTGCAATCTTCTGGCCTCTTGCCACTCTGTAGCCCTTGTAGATCTTTTTTAAAGGGAGCTATCTTGATGTTATATGTGATATGTTTCGGTGGAAGTGTTTATTTATCATTTGTTAAACAGGTAAGTGAACTGGCCTAAGGACCATTTTCAGCCACAACCCAGGCCATTAGGGCTAACGTCAGGCGGCATGATGCCAGGGCACTTCTATGGGCTAGGCATCTAAAGGCTCCAGGGCCATTAGCCTAGTACACACCTATGAACCTAAGAGCAGTTACAAAAACTGACTGGATTACCTTTACAAACAGCATTAAGTCAAGTGAAATGAATGCTTAAATAAACTTTACAAAAAAATAAATACATCTGCAACACCATTAAGGTTTAGCACCAGCACAGGCTTTTGTTCAGTTAGTATGGAGGAGATACACGAGTCATTCAAATGTACAAGTATCCATACATCATGTGCCCTGGCACAGGGCTTGTTGGTTTCTAAAGCAATGTTGTTGTGTCTTTCAGCTTTTCCCGGTTAGGGGTCGCCACAGCTGAACTCCGGTCCGCTAATGATTGGCAGTAGATTTTTACGTGCTGGCTTGCCGGGCCTAACACACAACCTTCAACGAAGGAACGCCCATTCATGCATGTCGCCACACAGAAGATGCTCTAACTGAGAATTGAACGGGCAATGTCTAACTGTGAGGCGACAATGCTACCGCAGCACCACCACTGCAGTTTGTGAGTTAAAATTTGTTGTTAAAGAAGCAAAGTTTGGATTTGTAGAAAGTATACTGTAATGTTCACCGATTCAAGTGTTTAAAAAATGGACTCTGGGAAATTTTTAAATGTTAGTAAATTTTCAAGTTTTCCAGTATTGTCTTGGATACCATTCCAGATAGCTTGTGCTATTTTGAAAAATGCCTATATACACACTTTTCAGGTTCGTGAATTCACAGTAACATATTCCAGTTCCTTTATGCATAACATCAAGGAATATAACAATAACAAGCTTGGATTGTTTGTCCTCATAGGTCTTTTAGTGATGCTGTTAACAAAACTTTGTTACTCTGTGAATACCCTTTCTGCTTTCAGAAATGTGCTCTTTAGAAATGGCCCTAATATTCCAGATGTGGCCCCATTATGACCACAAGGGCCTTTATAGGCCTAGACACAGTAGTCCACTAGTACAGTGAACATGACTTGTTTGCTTTTTATGTGCTTGTGATTACTTTTTTATTCATCCTACCATCACGTGACTTCTACATTCCTTGACATATGGTCAGTTGTTTTACATTGGGTTGAGGAAGGTATTGATTAAATGCAAGTTTACTTCTGTTTTGTTTAAAAACAAATGTTTATTAGAATTCTTTATTGCTAAGAAAGAGTATTTTGCATGCTTCTTTTAGATTTCCTTCATCTGCAGTCTGATCACTTGCTTAAGATCACATTTTACTGTTTAGCAAACATGTATTAAGTTATTGTAGGCCTGTCATAAAATGCAGGTTTGTCTTCCAACAGACAACTGACTTCAAAAGTATTTTCAAGTTAGTACAGCACAGATGTCAAAAAATGATTACTGATGTATATTGCCATGAAGAATAACTGCTGCTTAAGCCTGACAATTTAGTCAGTTCTTTAAAAAATGGACTCTGGGAAATTTTTAAATGTTAGTAAATTTTCAAGATGTTATGTGATCCTATCTCGCCTACATTCTGAATGATGGGTTCGGAGCCGATCCCTCGGCTCGACTTGGCACGCTTATGCCAAAGAGCGAAGTCTCTTACTGGCTGAGCTTACCATATCCCAGGATGCACCACTACCAGTCCCCCAGATCTCGTTTGCCGCTAACAAGTGAAGACGTGGTCTCGAGCTGGCTGAGTTAAGTAGTGATTATTTCACTAGTTTTTCTGTCAGGATTTTCTTCATTCTCTACAAAAAGCTGTTTTAACAGCTATTCTTGTGTTTTGAGTGTGTTTGACAAAATTCACTTGGTGAATTCTTGTGTTGTGAGTGTGGACTAGGAGTACCTCTTGTCTGGAAAGGCCTTTCTCGGTCTTTTTATTTGTAGGTGACTTGTTCTGTTTCATTTATATTTCTCTTCCTTAAAGAGGAACTACTGAGAGAAATTATTACATTTACAGAGTTTGTGCTGTGTTTAACTAACTCAGAGTATTGCGAGTGTTAACTGTAAGCCTATTCTAGGTGTGTCACCAGTGTTCTTTACAGTTACTTTCTGAAAATTTCTATAATGTCTCAGAATCCTAGGCCTTCGGGCTTCAAGAAATGTGTAAAATGTAGCTTCAAAATGTCCATCACGGACGATCACTGCTATGTGTGTATTGCTTAGGGGCAAAGCATTTACAGGAATCATGTAGTGTATGTCACGCTTTTTCCTCAAGGGTCCTCCAGGAGAGGAAAAATAAATTAATTCTTAAGGATTAATTAAACCTTCTTCGAAGAAGCTTTGGCATTCTCTCCTTCTCCGCCAAAAAGAAAGGGCGGGCTCCGACCAGTCGCCGGATCCGATCGCTAAGAAACAAAGGCAGGCCTCTCCTTCGGCTCCAAGGACTTGGAGCCGAGGTCGAACGGTCTGCCTCGATGCCACCAGTATCGACTCCTCTGGCTTGAGCCGATAGCTGGGGCATCGAGGCGGGTCATCTTCGCCGGCTCCACTGCTCTCGGAGCCGACAAGGTTGCCGCTCAGACACTTCCTCCTCGGCCGAAGTCCACCTCGGCACCGATGGAATCTGGTGTGTGTATTCCTCGGCCGATACTCATCGAGTCGCCGAGCCGGTCCCCTAGCCTTTGGGGCCGTTGGAGAGGCCGTCTCGGACCCGTTCTGTTTCCTCTCGGTCTTGAGGATGTCAGATTCTGATATAGACAGGGTGCTCCAAAGACTGTTCCAGTCCCCAGTCTTCCAAAATTTGTTTCGGTTCCGACCCAGTTGGCTTGAGCCGATGACCTTGGCCCACCCATTGCCATTCCTCCTCCGACTGCTTCGGCTCCGTGGAGCAGGTGCTGTTGGAGCCGATGGAGATCTCAGGGTCGGCTCCGACCCTTACTCCAACCCGACCTCGGGTCCGAGTTTGGTACGTGGGCGTCTTCGGCTGGACCCGGGGTGATGTTTGGGACCTATGCTTCGGTTCCGAGCCTCCCCTCGGTGCTTCGCTGCGGGTCTTCCGTCGACTATCACGGCTCGGGGACGGACACTCCCAGGATTCTGGGGTCCGGCTTTCAGAGCCATGAGGAGTGCCTTGGCCAAGTCCTCTTCGCCATCTCCCGGCTTTACCGGCACCTTCCCTAGGAGTGGAGACTGGGTCTTTGGCAGTTCCCCTGTCCGTAGTCAGCGGAGCCCCGGGGCCTGAGGTTACCCCCAGTGGGGGTTCCCCCCCTCCTGAGGGTTCTTCTGAGCTGTCTTCGGAGGAACCCCCAAGGAAGAGATCGTGCAAGAGGAAGCACGTGGACTTCCCCGAGTCTATTACTTCAGACACTGATCTGGATGATGCAGAGGGGGCCCCGAAGTCGTCCTCGGATGATGTCTCCTTTGCAGACATCTTAGAGATCCTCAAACAACGAGGCGGCTGGATATCCAAACCCCCTCTACTGGCAGTCAGTGCTCCTCAAGGCCTTTGGGGCTCAGCCCTCCGCCTCCTGGGTGTCTCCGCCTTCGACGAGCTTCTGGATTTAGTTTGTCGGGCGTGGGAACATCCAGATACCGTGGAACCAGTCCCTTCTCGCCCAAATAAATTTTTGTCTGCTCCCCGAGAAGGAGTTCCTCACTAAAGGCGTGGCTGTAGATGCCATGGTGGTGGCATCTGCTACACAACAGGACGTGGCAGAGGCTTCAACGTCCATCCATCCTCCTAATAAGGAGTCTAGGAGTATGGACAGATGGAAGCGCACCCTGACTTCAGCGGCCTTTACTTTAAGGTCTCTGAATTATTTGGCACATTTTACCAGGCTTCAGAGGGATCTGGTCAAGGAGTTGTCAGATTCCTCTCGGGTAATCTACCTGAGCAGCTAGCCCAGTCGGTTAGCTCTCAGTTGGCTATCCTTACGTCAATTTCTAACTCGTCCATGAGGCTCATTTCCTATGCGGCCGAAGGGGCGGGTAGAGCGGCAGGCACTGGCGTGGCTCACGGAGACAAGCCTGGCTCCGCTTGTGTCAGTTCTTGGAGGCCTTCAAGTCTTCCTTCGCCGACGCTCCCTTTGATGGGTCCTCCTTGTTTGGACCCAAGGTTAAAGACACCCTTACCGCTGTGAGCAAGAGGAAAAACTTTATCTGCCGTAGGTGCCCGTTATTCCACTCCCTTTCGGCCTTACCCCAAGGCTAAAGGAGGGGAAAATGTGGTTCATAAATCCCGTAAGTTTTTCTCCCAACAGCAGGAAGATTCCCCTTCCAGAGGCAGAGGACGGGAAATTTTTCAGGGAGACGCCGTCCCAGAGGCGGCAGAGGGCCCCGCAATTCTGGAGACCGCGAGTCCTTTCGTGGCTCTTCAGCCTCCCACACGTCATGAGGGATTGCCCGGCTGTGCTGCTCGAGCCAGTCGGGTGTCGTTGCCAAGCACCTAAAAGCCTGGGAGTCAATCACTCAGGACAGATGGGTGCCGGATCATTGCCGGAGGTTACACCATCCCATTCACATACTCCCCCACCGTCCAAAGAATCCCGGACCCACCACCCAGTCAAAGGGAAATGGCAGCCGCAGAAGCTTTAAAGCTGCTAGAAAAGGAGTCATCCAACCGGTCCCCACAGACCAGATCGGATCAGGAAATTACTCCAGGTTCTTTTAGTGCCAAAAGACAGGGGACCTGAGACCAATATTGGATCTCAGCAGACTGAACCAATCCGTCACGAAATCCAAATTCGAATGGTCACGTTACAATCCATTCTCCCATTGTTGGAGAAGGATGTTTGGATGTGCTCCATAGACCTCAAGGACGCCTATTATCACATACCGATACATCAGGCGTCCAGGAGGTATCTTTGCGCTTCAGCCTGGGAGTCAGTCATTACCAATTTTGCGCTCTGCCCTTTGGTCTCACCACAGCCCCAGGGTGTTCACCAAGTGTTTGGCAGTAGTGACGGCTCACCTGAGAAGTCTTGGATTCCAAGTGTTTCCCTATCTGGACGACTGGCTCCTGACTGCCACCACCAGGCATCTACTAATGGACAACCTCAAAGCCACCATCTCCTGGGTGTTACCCTGGGGATTACATTCAATTGGTCAAAGTCTGTCTTGCTGCCCTCTCAACGCATAAAGTTCATAGGAGCAGAGATAGACTCAAGATTGATGTCGTCTTTCTTCCTGCCGAAAGGATCCAAACTTTACAGGGCCAAGTTCAAGCTCTGATCTCGAGATCCAAAGCCCCAGCCAGGATGGTTCTACAAGTTCTAGGCTCAATGTCTGCCACGGTTCTTTTAGTCCCTCTGGCAAGATTGCACATGAGGATTCTTCAGTGGCTATTGTCCAGCGCAATGGTCCTTTCAGGATCTTCCCCTCAATCATCACATCATGATTACGGATATATGCAAAAGGGACCTTCGCTGGTGGCTTCAGACATCCAATTTGGATCAAGGAAACCCCTTTGTTCTTCCCTCCAGTGGTTACCCTGACGACAGATGCCTCCCAGATAGGGTGGGGGGCATTGTCTGGGCAGGCTAGTTCAGGGCTCCTGGCTTCCAGACGAAGCTCTTCTCCACATCAATGTGTTGGAGATGAGGGCTGTACTTCTATCCCTACAAGCCTTACACAAGTTTCTTCCTCAGGGCATCATCGCCATCCACACAGACAACATGTCGGTGGTTTGGTATCTGAACAAACAAGGAGGGACCAGATCATACCCCTTTGCAGAGAGGCCATGAGAGTGTGGGAATGGGCTGTAGCTACCAACCGCTTCTTGGTAGCGACCCACATCCCGGAAAGTCAAATATATTGGCAGACAAATTGAGCAGGACAATTCTCTCTCCTCACGAGTGGTCTCTAAACCACACAGTAGCAGCTCAGGTTTTCAGGAGATGGGGGCCGCCGTGCTGCGACCTATTTGCAACTCCATTAAACACCAAGTGCCAAAGGTTCTTCTCCTTGATCCCACATCAGGGAGTACCAGCCATGGATGCTCTAGCACAACCTTGGCCAACAGGGCTACTTTATGCCTTTCCTCCAATTCCGCTTCTTCCCAGAGTTATTCAAAAGCCTCTCAACTGGGGTCTTCAATGATTCTGATTGCCCGTACTGGCCTCGTCAGGTGTGGTTTCCCTACCTGAAGAAGCATGCAGTGGACGATCCGTGGACTTTAGACCTGATTCCGGACTTGCTAATCCATCAGTCGGGACTTCGACATCAGTCCCTTCAATCTTTGAAATTGACAGCTTGGCTCCTCCACTTCCGACTTTAGTTAGAAGGCACACTCTAGACCGGAAGTTGTTCACATTTTATCTTCGCCCACAAACCCACCACTAACAAATTGTACCTTAGTAAGTGGAAGAGGTTTGCTATCTGGGCTCAACTCAAGGGCTTAGACCCTATCACTGCTCCTGTCCCAGAGGTCTTGAAATTTTAACATCCTTGTTTAATCAGGGATCTTCTGTCTCAACTATTAAAGTCCAACTAGCGGCTATCTCTAAATTCCACGAATCCATGGATCCTCCTTTGATGAGCAGCAGACTATGCAAAACTTTCATTAAAGGTGCGAGCCTATTAAGACCACCAATTTTTCATCCTGCACCTCCGTGGGATCTTGATTTGGTGCTTGGCATTAACATCTCCCCTTCGAACCGGCTGCTACATGCGAGTTAAAATATCTGTCTTGGAAAACTGCCTTCTTAGTTGCAATTACTTGGCAAGAAGAGTTTCAGAGCTTCAAGCCCTGTCTATTAAGCCACCGTACTTGATTTTCCACAAGGATAGAGTATCACTTAGGCCTAATCCATCCTTTGTCCCAAAGGTCTGTTCTAGTTTCTGCCTACAACAATCTCTAGAGCTACCGGTTTTCTTCCCAAAATTCTCCAATGAAGCAGAATACACTCTTCATAAATTGGATGTTCACAGGCAGTTACGCTTCTATTTAGACAGGACTCAGCAACTTCGTAAGTCAGACCAGTTGTTTGTGTCCTTCTCAGATAATAAACTGGGCCAAACCATCACAAAAGCTACTATCTCAAAATGGATCAGAGATTGCATAACTCAGACTTATTCTTCTTGAATAAGCAACTTACAACATCTATCAAGGCTCATTCTACCAGAGCTATGGCTACTTCTATAGCTTTTCATTCCAAGCTCGCTATATCGAAATCTGTGCTGCGGCTACTTGGTCCAATCCGCACACTTTCATTTCACACTACAAATTGGATGTGGCATCTAGAGGACGAGCTTCATTTGGTTCCACGGTACTCAGGAGTGTTTTCCAGTGAGCCACCCAGGATTCAGGTGCTAGGGGCTGTCCCATCATTCAGAATGTAGGCAAGATAGGATCACATAACATCTTTTAGTTATGTACTCACCATAACTTCAGATGTTTGGGATCCATCTCGCATTCCTAATACCACCCTCCTTCCCCTGCCTTGGAGATCAGAAGAGATTGAACGGTTTTGAGTTCTACTGTTTTATTTTGTTTCATCTGACGATGTTATATAAGCAGGGTGTGCATGTGTGCATGTATGCGGACAAACTAGATCTGGGGGACTGGTAGTGGTGCATCCTGGGATATGGTAAGCTCAGCCAGTAAGAGACTTCGCTCTTTGGCATAAGCGTGCCGAGTCGGAGCCGAGGGATCGGCTCCGAACCCATCATTCAGAATGTAGGCGAGATGGATCCCAAACATCTGAAGTTATGGTGAGTACATAACTAAAAGTTTTCCAGTATTGTCTTGGATACCATTCCAGATAGCTTGTGCTATTTTGAAAAATGCCTATATACACACTTTTCAGGTTCGTGAATTCACAGTAACATATTCCAGTTCCTTTATGCATAACATCAAGGAATATAACAATAACAAGCTTGGATTGTTTGTCCTCATAGGTCTTTTAGTGATGCTGTTAACAAAACTTTGTTACTCTGTGAATACCCTTTCTGCTTTCAGAAATGTGCTCTTTAGAAATGGCCCTAATATTCCAGGTGTGGCCCCATTATGACCACAAGGGCCTTTATAGGCCTAGACACAGTAGTCCACTAGTACAGTGAACATGACTTGTTTGCTTTTTATGTGCTTGTGATTACTTTTTTATTCATCCTACCATCACGTGACTTCTACATTCCTTGACATATGGTCAGTTGTTTTACATTGGGTTGAGGAAGGTATTGATTAAATGCAAGTTTACTTCTGTTTTGTTTAAAAACAAATGTTTATTAGAATTCTTTATTGCTAAGAAAGAGTATTTTGCATGCTTCTTTTAGATTTCCTTCATCTGCAGTCTGATCACTTGCTTAAGATCACATTTTACTGTTTAGCAAACATGTATTAAGTTATTGTAGGCCTGTCATAAAATGCAGGTTTGTCTTCCAACAGACAACTGACTTCAAAAGTATTTTCAAGTTAGTACAGCACAGATGTCAAAAAATGATTACTGATGTATATTGCCATGAAGAATAACTGCTGCTTAAGCTGAAAAGTGAATTTGCACTTGACAGCAAACACCGCATTTCACTTACATTTTTGATTGACATACTGGCTTTTCACAGTTGTATTCTTGTTTGCAAATAATCTGAAAGCAATTTAGTCAGTTTACTATAGTTTTTAAGTGCTGTGATTTTTACTTGCACGATCTGTGCATTGGTCATCATTGCACTTTAGTTATGAAACATGCCTTGCACTATGTATTTTTGTACAGCATGTTGTACATATTATAGCACAGATCATGAAATGCTGTATATTTTAAAATACAGCCGAGTTTTCTACATATAAATTAAAATGTGGACTTTACATTGTTACCTTTCACTGTTATGTATTATGAAATTAAGCTTGTGACCTGTTAGATGCCTTCTTGTGGTAGTTTGGTATTTTTCTTGGTGCTTTTCAGAAACTAATTAGGACATCATTGTGTTTTTCTAAAATGAAACAGGGAACATTGTAAAGCATGGGGTTCACTAATCTGCCCAAAAAAGCTCATGAATCTTTTTTAATAGTGTATCTGCAGTACTTCAGAAAACGTAAACAGGCTTTTGTGTTTTTAGGACAGTATAGGTGGGGGGAGTGTGGTGGCAACGCTTAAAGCTTTGTTGGAGTGGGTGTGTTTATTACTGAAAGATGCTTAAACTAAGCCATCTGCAGTATCCCACATAAAGGGACTATTTTTAAAAGATTTGGATCTCATCTTATAATAGAGGAGGGGTGATAATTGTCTAGCATGGCGCCTTGGCTAGGTTATAATTGGAGATTCAGCTGGATTTCATTTCTGATTGCAGGTTGGTTGTGGCCTGCTAGCAGAAACTAACAGGAAGCATTTGCTCTTGGTTATGTTTGAATACCACCTTAGGATACCCTACCATGGGTGTGTTGCATGCAGTTCATGAATGGAAATGGAGCAGGAACACATTCTTTTTAAAACAGTCAACACTGACAGTCTCTAAGGGTGTCATTAGTGCGGTGGAAAATAAAGCGTATTGTATATAGGTAGCTAACTCTGACGGTATTAATAATACCCATAACAAAGTAAAATGCGGCAATGCCAAACACAAACTGATCATATTCTTATGTTAACTCTTTTAAACTGTGTCCTGAGGTTGGCAGATAGAGAAGTACTAATGGGGTGCTGTATGACTCGCTTATTTAAAATACAGGTATTGTGTGTGTAGCTGTAATTACCACTTAGTGATGTTTGTTGCTATGTTTATGTTGTGCACTTAAAATACCCCTTGAAAAGCATTTGTTGAAAATCTTTTTGAAAATGATCATCAAGATTATAAAAGGCACTTAGGAACAGTTTGGTTGTAATGAAACAGATCATTTACTTTGGTTAACCACGAGTTTGACATTTTTAAAAGTCTCTAAAAACATATATGAGTTTCTTCCTAATTTTGCTTGCTAATGGGCTTGTGGTATAGCCTAACAGGCTGAAAAGCTGCAAGTCAACCTGATGTTTTCAGCAGATGTGTGTTTCATTCTCATAATCTTCTCTTGCAAATAAATGGTTCTGAGCAAGTCAGTTACTTTCCTTGTGGTCCTGCTCACCCCCCTAAAAATATACAGACACATTTTGGGGCATTGTTTTTCAACCAAATAAAAAAAAAAGTTTAAAACTAAGAATGAACTGTTTAACAGCAGAACATTCTATGCACTGTTGGAAGCTAGAAAATGCTTGTTTCCTGCATTACTAAATGACTATGTCATTTTTGGTGTTTGAAGCAGACATTTTAAGTTGCAGTATAGATCTGTAGAGGCTTTTAGGAATAAATATGACTAATAGAAAAACACCATCGCAAAGTAAGTATGCTGCTAATAAATGTAGAATAGAAAAATAGAAAGACAGCTTTCTTTCTTTCATTCCTTAAAGCATGTAGGTGGACTAGCTCACAACTTTAGTTACAATAGCACTAGCAGGAGTCTGTAAATAAAAATTCATCCATTAGCAAAATGTTGAGCAGAGTTATGCAAAACACTAAAGTGGCAAGATCAAAATAATTGCAGCAATAATTTTTCATTCTTAAGTTACGTTACATTATTTGCTTTGACAGCAGAAGGAGAAAATAAGCCTATCTAGCCTGTACTTTAATTGCATTTAACATTGTCTCCACACAATCTTTTAACTGTAATCTCTGCCCCCTTTCTGTTCTTGATCAGGATGATACCTTCACATCACATTACGCATGCACTCAAGTCATTGGACCACAAGTACCAATTAATCTCAGTCGTAGTCCACGTGGGAGGAAATGACCTGAGACGTACCTCCCTAGACTATATGAAGAGATGGAGCTCTCGGAATATGTGTCTCAGGCTGGTACGAGCCTAGCATTGAGCAGCATTTTACCTTCTTCACGGATGATGCCACAATATGAACAAAAGATGACTGACTTTAATAATTGGCTTACATTCTGGTGTCATTCTAAGGGGGTGCAATATTTGTCAGCTTGGAAGGAGATGGTCAACAGACCACGTTGCTTTGCCAGGGATGGTATGCACCTCTTAGGCTTTTGAATATTAGCTAAAACATTGTCTTCCCCCATAGTACCTTTATTAGGCAATGCCAAACTAAAAGTACTTTCGACATAGCAAATCAAAACTAAGAAAATCTGAAGGTATTACTGCTCAATGCTAGGAGTCTAAACAAAAAAACTCCATTCCCTTGAAGCTCTCTTCACCCTAGAGAATGCGGATGTCTGTGTGGTCACTGAGACGAGGTTTAAAGCCACTGAGAGCACACCAACACTGCAAGGTTATAATGGAATTATAGATAAACTCACTAGATTGGGCATAAATCCCTATGTCACAAGATGGGTGGCCAACGGGCTCACTGACAGAACCAACACAGTGAAAGTAGTCGACTCCAAATCCAACTTCAGACCAGTGACAAGTGGAGCACCACAGGGCTCAGTCCTGGGTCCTCTCCTGTTTGGCATCTACTTCTCAGAAGTCCAGGCTACTACAGCGGGTCTTTGGCTTATAAAGTTCACAGACGACTGCAAACTAGATGCCAGAATAGAATTGCCTAATGATGTGGGCATTCTACAAAGGGGGCTCACTGAGACTGATACTTGGTGTCAAACTCATGGCCTCAAGCTCAATGTCAAGAACTGCATTGTCATCCCCTTTGGGAAAAACACTGTACCCATGACCTACCACATAGGCGGTAGCCTACTAAATACAGAAAATGTGATGAGACCTTGAGACACAGGTGAACAGTAGTCTCTCCTTTGATAATCACATTGCCACAGTAGTCAGGAAATCCTTCTACGTGGCACACCTCATCACAAAGGGGTTCATCTCCAGAAAAAAAGAGGTCATTGTTCCTCTCTACTCATCCTTCATCAGACCCATTATAAAGTACAATGCTCTGTTTGGCATGTACCTCACAAGACATCTACAACAACTAGAAAGACCACAGAAATACCTCACTAAGAGGATTACCAGCCTCAAACAGGCAGACTGTCTCAAAAAAAGTCCAGCTCTACTCCGTTGCTTATCGCCTACCCAGAGGCGACCTCTGCCTAACATACAAAGCCATGTTAAACCCAGATCTGTTGGACATGCTACACTTAAAGAAATCTCAGTCCCTCCAAGCCACATGCTCCAGGGACCTAAACCACCACAATAAACAGAACATGCTGGAGGGATAGATTCCTGTCCCAGAGACTTCCCATACTCTGGAACAGACTACCCATTCATGTCAAGTAAAGCTTCTCATTAGCCCTCTTTAAGAAAAATCTCAACAGTTGGATGGGAAATAGGAAATTCACCCCAGGGATCACTTCTGTGGATCTGCTAGATGGGGGCGCAGGAAAATAACTTTCATGAGTGGCAAAAGCCAGGGAACTTTTTTGGCTAGGCTTATATATGCCCCAGGGCCGATAGCCTAGTACTTACCTATGAACATTTAGACCAGCTTATTACACTAACAGGGACTAAAGGTGGAGGTGTCTCTATTTACATCAAAAGTAAATATACCTCAAGGCTGGTCAAACAGGACAATGCACTTAAGCTGCTCCATGTTTAAATCGCCATAGGCAAAATTCAATTTCACTTCCTTGCCATCTATAGGTCTTTCTCTATGATCCAGGAAACCTATACCATATATTTACACTTACTAGATAGAAATACTAACCTTCCAACCCACTACCATATTCATGGATGACTTTAATTGCCCCACTATTAACTGGGAATTCTATCCTACACCAAATATACAGGCACAGAGATTCCCGGATTTTGTAAACACAAACTCCTTGAACCAGGTAGTCAATACACCAACCAGGGGTGCAGCCGTACTGGATCTCGTCCTCACTAATATGGGAGAGTGCTACACACCCTATACTGTAATGTCTTCCCTGGTAAGGCCAGACCACAAAATGTTCTCCTCTGAAGTAAAACTTAAACCTGGACCCCAGTTCAAACTGGAATATTCAGTAACTACTCTAAGGCTAATTCTCCTGCTATTAAGTGATAACCTGGCAAAATTTCAAGCCCCAATAAACTCTGAGAACACTGCTGACTATGCAGAATTGTTTACAGAAACCCTGTGCAAGCATGTTAATACAGGCAGCCGTACCCACCAGGAGGAAGTACAAAACTAACAAAAAGCAGGTCACCCTGGTAGAATCACAAAATCAGTAGGCTGTATAACAGAAGGAAGAAAATCATGGCAAAAATTAGGAGGTGCAGCACCCAGCAGGATAAAAGCACTCTTATCAAACTAAGCAAACATCTCAGAGGACAAATACAGTCTAGCAAAGCAAGCTTTGAGGTGAATTTGGCCTCTCAGGCCAAGGACAACCACAAGACATTCTTTAGCTATGTCTGCAACCTCAAAGGCAATACACAATTGTGTGCAGAGCTTATTGTAAATGGAGTCACCTATACTGAGCTAGAGGATGTAGCAAACCTACTAGCCGATAAATTCAGCTCCAACTTTACCCCCCCCCACCCCTCTACCTTCCATCAGGAAATACCGTCAAATATAACTCACCCTGCTATCACTAGGGAACAGGTCCGTAATGCTCTAAGGACAAGAATACTGCATCAGTGAGCCCAGGCAGTATCCCAGGATGCCTTCTAAATACCATGAAACATGACTTATCAGGGCCTCTGGAATTGCTATTTAACTATAACCTCCAAACAGGCTTTGTGCCGCATGAATGGAGAACAGCAACATTCATCCCTCTGCACAAAGGTGGGCCATCTACAGGCCCTGGAAACTACAAACCCATAAGTCTCACTAGTCTTGTATGTAAAGCCATGGAAAGAATTATCATGGTGATGATCAATAGAGATATAGTAAACCTCCAGACACTGGACCCAACCCAGTTTGGTTGCATCAAGGAGAAATCATGCCTACTCAACCTGGTGGACTTCTTTGTGAAGGTCAACAAAGCAATGGGTGAGGGGAAAATCGTTCACATTGCCTGCCTTGACCTAGCCAAGGCATTTGACACAATAAACCACTTGGGCATTGTTGACAAATGCAAGATGTTGGGTACAAACTTGTATGTCATCCGGTAGATGGCCAATTGGCTCACAGACAGAGGACCCAGGAAGTTAGAATTGAGGATTCCACCTCTACAAAGAGGCCAGTCACAATTGGAGTCCCTCCGGGATCAGTCCTTGGACTGTCTCTTTTTGGCATTTACTTCTCTGAAGTCAAGGCCAATATCAGTGGTCTCTGGCTGACCAAATTTGCAGATGTTTGCAAATTACGAGCTGTCATTGAGTCCTACACTGACACAGATGTCCTCAAGGAGGGGATGACACAGACAAACAGCTGGTGTTAGAGCCATGGACTAAAACTAAATGCCAAGAAATGTCATCCACCCCTGGTAACTATTATAATGGTAACACATCCCTTAGAGATGACCCAGTAGTCAGGGTTGTATGGACACACATAGATAGTAATCTAGCCTTTGACCATCACGTGTCTGCAGCAGTGAAGAAATTCTTCTATTTTGCGCAACTTATAAACAAAGGTATGGTATCTAAGTCTAAGGAAGTCATTGTTCCACTGTATTTGACATTCATCAGACCTATCATTGAGTACAGTGCCCCCTTTGGTATGTACCTAACCAGGCATATCCAACAATTGGAACACCCACAGAGGTTCCTCACTAAAAGAATACAGGGCTTAATTAAATGTTCTATACAGTCTGCCTAAGGCTCTATCCCTGTATTCTGTCTCCTACAGGCTTTTGAGGAGAGATCTATGCCTGACACATGGGGCATTGTCAGACCCCAGTCTTATGGACCTCCTGAATATCTGCAAAACAAACAGCACCATAATTACTTGTTCTACAGACTTAAAGCCTTAAACCTTGCCTGTGATATAAATAGGACCTGCTGGGGAGACATGTATATATCCCAGAGATTCCTCTGTTTCTGGAACAGGCTCCCCATCCATAGGTAGGTACTAGGCTATTGGCCCTAGGGCCTATATAAGCTTAGCCAGAAAGGTACCCTCGCTTTCACCACCTAAGAAAATTATTTTCCTGTGCCCCTGTTGAGCAGAGCCACAGATGTGATCCCTGGGGTGAATTTCCTATCTCCCATCCAATCATCAAGATTTTTCTTGAAGAGTGCTAAATTTCACTGCTAAGTTTTGAACCCAGGACGTTGTGCACTACAGTCAGAGCAACATAGCAGAGTTCCTCCCTAACCCAATTCAAGTGCAACCTGGACAATTGAATGGGGAACAGAAATTTCATACATAGTTTGGCACCCATGTCTCTAATGAACACAGGCTACCTGTAAATGGTTTATCTCCCAGGCCCTAACTTGTAAATGTTTCTTCTCCTAAGCTCCCATTTATACTCATAAAGGGTGCCAGAACTTGTCAGAGATTTGGAATACATGGCTAGAATTAAAAAAGCTTTTGTGGTCATTAGCCTAGTAAACACCTATGAACCTAGAATCTCCCTGATATAGATCTGTATATATATATATATATATATATATATATATATATATATATATATATATATATATATACATGTGTGTATATATGTATATATATATATATATATATGTGTGTGTATGTGTATATATATATATATTTTTTTTTTTTTTTTAATTTTAACACCTTTAATACTAAATTATCCCTTAAGACATAGGCAAACATACATCTATATAAAAGAAAACAAATCATATTAATGTATTCCCAGTTGCAAACATTATACATCACATATATATTTTTTTATATTTATTAATCCAACATTACATAAATTTATCAATTCCTGACTTTGCTCAATCCTCACATCTCCTCCAAAACAGTGTTGTGTATGTATTGATCTGAAGTAGTTAACTTCATTTGATCAGCAACCTGTGGGTATTGGATTCGACCTGGATCCAAGCCGGCAGCTTTCCAAGCTAAAGATCCGAGCTCCTAGCTCCTCCATCTTACCCATAATACCCTGCTACCTCCTTCCAGCCCTCAGATCTCATTTGCAGTGGCTTTAACAAGCACGAGTTACGAGCTCCTGGAGGTTAGGTAGGAAGTTTTGACAAATTCTTGACTTTTTGTAAAATTAGAAAAGGTGTGTGTTTGTGTTTAGTTTAAACCCATTAGCTTAGCTTAATTTTAATTTTAAATTTTTCACCCTTCCCCTTATTCTTGTTTGTTTGTGTGTGTGTTGTGGGTTTTGGTATGGCTGAAGGCCCTAAGGCCATTTTTTCTAAATGCTCTGAGTGTGGCCATAAGCTCTCTCCAGCCGATGGCCACATTCAGTGCATTCTTTGCCTGGTGGTAGAGCATTTGTCATCGGGCTGGCAGATCTGCGCAGCTTTTAACCCCAGGGCTGTGAGGGATAGGAGGAACAAGCTGATCCTGGCAGGTCTTTTGCCCATGGACTTTGCTTCTTCCTCCTCTCCCTCAGTGGCTCCAGCCAAGGCTGCGGCTGTTCAGCCATCTGTTCTATCTCCCCTGGCTGGGACTCAACCTCCCACCCTTCCCCAGGGAGAGAAAGAGGCAAAGAGAAAGGAGAGGAGAGAGAGAGAAAGAGAGAGGGAGAAAGAGAGAGAGAGATAGGGATAGAGAGAAGCATAGGAGCCACAAGCGGCGGGCCAACTCTGCTCCCTGGGCCCCGCCAGCTAAGCAGCTCTCTTCTTCCCTGAAAATTCCCGGGTCTTCCCCCTCTCGGCTCCGTTCCCCACGTTTCTCGCCGGAGCCAGAGGAGGAGCCCCAGTCACCTTCGAGGATGTCGCGGCCTTCCCAGCCAGCTTTGGCGGCCACATCCAGGTCAACACAAAGCCTTTCAGATGCTGACATGGACCGGATGATGCGTCGCTTCCTACAGGCCCAAATGCAGATGAGAGCGCTCCTGCCCCCCCTCCGGGGGGGAGTTCGGCCCCATTTTTTGCCCCCATAGCTCCTTCTCCGATCCATTATCGGGTTTCGGAGCCGTTGGATCCGAGCAGTCTCGGAGCCGGGGAGTCTGCACCGATAGTAGTTGCTACTTCAACGCCGGCCATGCCCTTGAGTTTATTGGATCCCTTTTCGGATCCGAGCTCTAGGTGCCGAGAGCCATGTGTCAGATCCAGGGGGGTAAGTGTGTCTTCGGCTCCATTCCGGTCTGAGCACACTTCCCTTTTGGGTCCGATCGCTTCGGCTCCGATGCCGATCCCCACATCAGATCTGAGGGTGTTGCTCATGGAACCGAGAGAGAGCGACTCACCTTTGGCATTCGACCTGGTGGAGAGGGTCCTCTCGAGAGGTTCGAGGCCCCCTGCTCATGCTACGGATCCAGCCAATGCTCCCTCACAGACGGGCTTGTCTTCCATTATCCAGCCCCAGGGACAGTCTGCGTAGACGCCCCATTCAGTTCCACCGGAGGAACATGACCCTGTTGGTGAGCCCTTCTCAGACAGTCCCACCGAGGAGGTCCCTCACAAACGCAAGTGTAAGAGGAGGCAATTGGACTCCCCCTAGTCCCTCATGGATGACACCAACTTAGAGGAAGGGGAAGGTTCCCCCAGGTCACCCCCCCAAAGATGTCTCCTTTGGAGACATTATGGAAATGCTATGCCTAAAAGGGGGGAGGTCAGCCCAAAAGCCTTCCTCAGATGAGTCGGTGTTTCTGGAGGCATTTGATGCAGGCCCATCTACCTCTTGGGTGTCCTCTCCGGCCGACCACCTGGTAGACCTCATTACTACCAGGGCGTGGAAGGAGCTGGACACTGTAGAGCAAATCCCCAGGAGACCAGATAAGATCCTTAGCCCCCCTGTGGATAGGACAGTGTGGAGTAAAGGCTCCCCGGTAGATGACATGGTGGTGTCGGCTGCCACCAAGAAGGAACTGGCACAGGATAGTTCCTCAGTCCATCCTCCTGATAAGGAGTCTCGGACGATGGATCATATCAGAAAGAGGATGTTTGCTTTGGCTACCTTTTCCATAAGGGCGCTGAATTACTTGGCCCATGTGATTAGGCTTCAGTGGGATCTGGTGAAGGAATACGCTGTGTCTCCCCCTGAGTCCATGTTGGCCGAGGACAAATGGACCTTCTCGACTTGCATGGCCACTCTAAAATCGGTATCGAACACGTCTATGCGGCTACTCTCCCATGCCATGGAGGGGGCCGCTAGAGCCAGCAGATCAGGCATCGCCTTACGGCATCACGCCTAGCTCCAACTTTGCGATTTTGCAGAACCCTTCAAGGCGTCCTTCGTGAACGCTCCCTTTGGTTCTACCCTGTTTGGCAAGACCGTCCGGGATACATTGGTCCAGAGCAAGAAAGAAGGGAAGACTCTGTCTGCCGTTGGAATCCGCTTCTCGACTCCTCAAAGGTCCTTTTCCAGGAACCAGCGAGGACAAAAGACCCATTCTTGACCTTTATACAATGAACCTCTTCATTGCCAAGGAGAAATTCTGGATGGTCACTCTTCAATCCATTCTCCCTCTGTTGCAGAAGAACAACTGGATGTACTCCATAGACCTCAAGGATGCATACTACCACATTCCCATGGACAGGCGATCCAGGAGGTTTCTCTGCTTTTGGTTGGGGGCCAGTCACTACCAGTTCAGAGTCCTACCATTCAGCCTCACCACAGCCCCCAGGGTGTTCACCAAGGTCATGGCAGTGGTAGCGGCCCACCTGAGACTTCAGGGAATACAGGTCTTTCCTTACCTGGACGACTGGCTCCTTGCCGCCTCCACCAGGCATCTACTCTGCTCAGCCAGGGATTGCTTCCTGCTTTTAGCCTCCAAGTTGGGGATCACTATAAATCACAAGAAATCGGCCCTTCATCCGTTCCATGTCCTAGACTTCATAGGGGCCAGAATAGACACGCTTCAGACCAAGGCCTTCTTGACGTCAGACAGACTTTGCAGCTTAACCCTTCACATTCTAGCACTCCTTCAATCTCCAACCCTATCAGCAGAGTTAGTCCTGAGAGCCTTAGGGTCCATGGCAGCAGCAATCAACCTTTCGCCCTTAGCTCGCTTGCACATGAAGGTTCTCCAGTGGACCTTGCAGGTCCAGTGGTCCATCCTTCAACATCCGTTGGACTCTCCAGTCCCCCTCAGCAGAGTTTGCAGAAATTCCCTCATATGGTGGCTCCAATCTCGGGAGCTTCGGGAAGGACGACCGTTCATAATGCCACAACCCCAATTTACCCTAACCATGGATGCTTCTCGCCTTGGGTGTGGTGGGGGGCATTGCATGGGCAGAACTGTCCAAGGTACGTGGACTCAAACATAGACTGTTCTGCATATCAATGTTCTGGAGACGAGAGCGGTGCTTCTAGCATTGCAAGCTCTTCATACCTTTCTCCCTCCAGGGACTATTGCAATACAGACAGACAACATGTCAGTGGTCTGGTACATCAACAAACAGGGGGGACCAGGTCTTACCCTCTTTGCCGAGAGGCCATGAGAGTTTGGGATTGGGTGATTTCCACCAACCATTTTCTATTAGCAACGCACATTCTGGGTCGGTCCAACATCCCAGTGGACAAGCTGAGTCGAACTATCCTCTCGCCTTACGAGTGGTCTCTGAACCCCTTAGTAGCGAGACAGATCTTCTGCAAGTGGGGTCAGCCTTGCTGTGATCTCTTCGCATCGCCTTCAAAAGCGAAGTGCAGCGAGTATTTCGCTCTAACCCCCCCCCCCGGGGGGAAACCCCCAGAGATGCTCTAGTCCATGCTTGGCCATCCGGTCTTCTTTATGCTTATCCTCCTCTTCCGTTAATGACAAAATTTTTACAGAAAGCTCGTCGGTTGGAGAACAGGATTATCCTCATAGCCCCATTCTGGCCTCATGAAACCTGGTTTCTGTACCTGCGGTTTCATCTTGTAGCTCCTCTTTGGATCTTAGATCCCATCCCATATCTTATTTCTCATCCTTCGGGATTGGAAACTCCAAATCTGGACGACCTCAAGCTCTCAGCTTGGTTTATCCAGTTCCATTAGTTGCCAGGACTCCCGGTATCTCGTTTGCAGTTAGATCCATCCTTGTAGCGGCGCATAAGCCTTCTACCAGGAAGGTTTACAACAGCAAATGGAAACATTTTTCCATTTGAGCCTTGCTTGGAAACTTGGATCCTTTCACTGCTCCCATCCCAGCAGTGCTCGATTTCCTATCACATATTTTTCAGCAAGGGGCCAGCTCTTCTACTGTAAAGGTTCAAATGGCTGCCATTTCCCATTTTCACATTGGAGACAATCTTAGTCCTTTAGCTTCCACTAAGATCTGTAAGACCATCTTAAAAGGCACCTTCCTTTTGAGACCTCCTACTAGGAACGCTGTTCCCCTATGGGACCTAATTTTGGTCCTTCAGGCTCTAACTGGACCACCCTTTGAGCCTGCAGCTTCTGTTGATTTAAAATTCTTATGTTGGAAAACTGCTTTCTTAATAGCTATTACCTCAGCTAGAAGGGTGTCAGAGCTCCAGGCCCTTTGTACTAAACCCCCATATCTTGTTTTCCATAAGGACAGAGTCTCTCTCAGGACTAACCCTTCCTTCTTACCTAAAGTGGCTTCTGAGGTGAACATCAATCAGTCCATTAATCTACCTGTTTTCTTCCCTAACAGAATAAAGGGGAATACAAACTTAATTTGTTAGATGTTCATGGACAATTGCATTTTTACCTGCATAGAAGAGCTGCCTTTTGCAAGTCAGAGCAGCTCTTTGTTTCATTTGCGAAGCCCTTCTTGGGTATGCTAGTATCGAAGGTGACTTTAGCTAGATGGATTTTTCAATGCATTTTACTCATTACAAGATATCTGGTCGGCCAGAGCCCTTAGAGGTTCACGCTCATTCTACCTGTTCAGTGGCTACTTCTGTACAAGATATCTGGTCGGCCAGAACCCTTAGGGGTTCATGCTCATTCTACCCATTCTATGGCTACTTCTGCTGCGTTCTGGTCAAGAGTGCCCTTGGATGACATTTGTTCTGCGGCCACTTGGGCTTCCTCTCATACCTTTGTCTCTCATTATAAGTTGGATTTAATATCAAGAGGAAGGGCAGCTTTTGGCTCTGCAGTGCTCCAGTATATCCTTCCTTAAGGACCCCCCCCAAGTGTTTGGTAGGTGGGGACTGTGTCCCACAGGTTGCTGATCAAATGAAGTTAACTACTTCAGATAAAGAAGTTATGTACTCACCATAACATTCCATCTGAGTAGGTAACTTCATTTGTTAGCAACCGAACCCCCCTCCTTCCCCCTAACCTGGTCCTTGATTATCTGATTCATACAGTGATTCAGCCTGTTGGTATTCGCTAGGTTAGGATGCTTTTTTAGGCTGCGTTTGTCTTTGTGAAATTGTATAATGGGCAAACACGATCTGAGGGCTGGAAGGAGGTAGCAGGGTGTTATAGGTAAGGGGGAGGAGCTAGGAGCTCGGATCTTTAGCTTGGAAAGCTGCCGGCTCGGATCCAGGTCAGATCTGATACCCACAGGTTGCTGACAAATGAAGTTACCTACTCAGATGGAACGTTATGGTGAGTACATAACTTCTTTTTCCTGCAATTTCCATTTTTATGTGATTTGCTCCTACTCTTTTTTAAATTTCCCAATTTAGTTCTTTTATCTCTGTTACAATATTCAGAATTTCAAATACAGTTAGTTTAAACTTTGGTTTCCATTTTATAGTAATTGCTTTTTTGGTAGCCACCAGAATTAAACTTGCCAAGGCTTTGCTATGTCTAGGCAGTTCAGTTCCTGTATCTCAGCTAAAAAATAAATCCGATGTCAATTTTCAGACATTCATCAACAGTTGAGTTTGGATCCGACTCTGCTGTTACTTAGCTAATGGCCACTAACAAACTCTCAGACTCCTTCCTTACCCATAATGCACTATCCTCTAACATACCTTGGGTCTCGTTTGCCACTTTCACGTGTGGATGTGGTCACTGTGAGCTCTTGAGCTTGTTAGTTGTTTTTTGGGAGATGAGTTAAATTTTTTTCCTGTTACTTGTTATTTTATTGCTAATAACCTTAATTGTTTCCTTTTTAGTATATTTATACCTCCCTTTCCTACAGTTTTATGTGTATTCCTCCTTACCATAGTTGGTAAGTTTACTTTCCTTTCCCTTTCTTTCTTACACTTTAAATGTATTCTTAAATACCAGTGTTGGTATTTTTTGTTTCTAACTTAGCAGTTATACATATATTAAAAAAATGTTTTTGCTTGTTCCCTTCCTTTACAGGATGTCTAAAAATGGTCCATCTGGATTCAAAAAGTGTCAGAAATGTGGACACAGATTGCTGCCTTGTAACATGCACATCTTATGTATATACTGCCTAGGCACAACATCTACAATTAGACTGTAAAATATGTAAAGCTTTCAGTCCATGTGCTATAGTGGATAGAAAGAACAAACTTATTTTGAAAGGGCTATTGCCCTCTTCTTTTTCAGAAGCTCTATCTGAGGCTTAACCCCCCCCCCCAAACTGAAACTCAAGGAGCCATCTTCTAGGCCTTCTGGCCCTACCAGATCCTTAGCTTCACTCGGATCTGACCATGGAACCATCAAGGAAGAAATTCAAAAAGATGGATCCAAAGATGTCTCCTACCCTGCCAGCATCTGATAGTAAAATGGCCTCCTCAGATCCCAATCTCTCAGATGCAAAGCCATTACCAAGAATATCCTATTCTCTCTCTATAGATCCAGTACCATCTTGAGTTACCTTCCTGGAGTCTCACCGTCAGTGACATCTTCTTGTTCTTCCAGAAGTCTGACCGAGGCTGATGTGGACAGAATGATGAGGAAGTTTCTCTGAGTGCAGATATAGATGGGCATTCTTCTGGCTCTACTCCTTCAGGTCAGGAAGCTCATGTTGGCACTACACCACCGATCTTGGCTCTTTCTCTGATTGTTTCAGAGCCCGTAGATCTGAGTCTTCTGTGATTGTCTAGATCAGATCTGAAGATCATAGTATCTTCAGCTCTGAAGCTTCTCTGATTGCACCGGCTTTGATGGTTTTGGATCTAGATGACTCTCTGATCAGAATCGCCTCTTTCAGATCCGAGTTGTTAGAGTCGACTCCGAAGATGTCAGAGCCATCTCTGCCCCCTGATGCCTCGGCCCAGGATAGCTTGGCTCCATTCAGGGCAGGGGGAGCTGATGGGTTGGAAGCTTGGCTTTTTGACTCCTTCGAGTGCCTTCTCCGCAGGGCATTCTGCCTTTGAGATGGTGGCGAGAGTGTTCTCTGCTTCTGCAAGGTGGACTGTTCCTCCCTCCTCAGGTCTACCCTCTGGATCCTGTATGTCTCTGCATCTTGAGCCCCATCATTCCACTCCACAGGGACAGCCAGCCCAAAGTCTCCAGGCTACCCAGCAGGGTATTACTCTTTCTTCTGATACTTCTTTGGAACACCCCACTGAAGAAGTCCCTTGCAAGAGAAGTGCAAGAGGAGGCATTTGAGCTCCCCTCAGGAGTCCATCACTGAAGATACAGATTTAGATGATGGGGAAGCGTCCACAAGATCTCCACCCAAAGGCATCTCATTTGGAGACATCCTAGAGATCCTGAAGCAGAGGGGTGGTTGGTGTACTGATAGCCTTTCCAAAGAGGAATCTGTATTCCTGGAGGTCTTTGGGTATGGCCCATCTACCTCCTGGTTGACTCTGTCCGCTGATGAGCTCATTGATTTGATCTCTAAGCAGGCATGGAAGGAACCAGACACAGCTGAGCTAGTCCCCAAGAGACTAGACCAGATTATGGCACCACCTACAGGAAAGGAATTTTGATGCAAGGGAGTTCCCGTAGATGCCATGGTCATGGTGGACACCAAGGAAGAGCTCTCAGAGCAAAGTTCTTCTACCCATCCACCTAACAGGGAGTCTAGTGCATTGGACATATTTGGGAAATGTATGTATGCTTCAGTGACATTTGCACTCAGATCACTGAATTATTTGGCCCACTTCACAAGATTACAGAAGGATCCGACTAAATAATTTTCAAACTCCCTCTCGAGGACCAGTACCCCTGAGGCTCAGTCTTCTGTGGCCTCGCACTTGGCTACCCTTCATCTGATCACTAACTCATCCATGAGGCTCTTCTCCCATGTGGTTGAAGGTACCCCCAAGGGTGACAGGTTCAGGCATTCTATTAGGAGGGATGCCTGGATGCACTTATGTGAGTTTTCAGAGCTCTTCAAGTCTTTTTTCATCAGTGCTTCCCTTAACGGACGCGCTTTTTTTTGGACTTAGTTAAGGACACACATTCCAGGTGCAAGCAAGATTGAAAGACCTTCTCTGCATTGGGCGTACATTTTTAGACTCCTCAAAGGGCCTTTTCCAGGAATCAACAAGGAGGTTGGAAAATGTGGTTCAAGAAGGCTCAGGGCCCTTTTCAAGATCCACATAGAGATAGTTTCCCCAGGGGCACAGGGAGCAAATGAAATGGAAGATGCCACCCATGCTGCAGAGGAAGCCCACAAAAACAGGGGTCCATACCATCGCTCTTGATGGGAGGCTCAATTGTCCTCCTCTGGAGGCTATCAGGGGTCATTTATCCCTGCACCAGAGAGCCTTGCTATCTTGAAGGGAGGCTCAATTGTCCTCCTCTGGGGGCTATCAGGGGTCATTTATCCCTGCACCAGATAGCCTGGCTAGACATTTCAAAAGGTACTTGGGTACAGAGGATTATTTCAGAGGTTATATAATTCCCCTTTTCCTATCACCTCCAACTGTATGCAAAATTCCCAATGTTCCACATAGTCACTAGAAATACAAAAGCTTCTAGAAAAAGAGTCATCCAAGAGGTCCCACCAGACCAGATAGAATCCAGAACTTACTCAGGATTATTTTTAGTGCCGAAACAAACAGTTGATGTAGCGGATTCTAAATTGGGTAAGCCAGTTACAAAGGTAACTCTGACTAGATGACTTACTGATTGTATATCTTTTGTCTACCACAAGCTGAGTATGTCCTTACCAAAACCTTTAAGAGCCCATTCAACCAGGTCTACGGCAACATCTACAGTATTTTTATCTAGGGCTTCCATGGATGACATATGTGTGGCTGCAACTTGAGCTAATCCTCAAACATTTATTACTCATTATAACTTGGGTCTGGTATCAAAGGGAAGAGCAGCATTTGGCTCAACTGTGTTTAGGAATATCCTTCCTTAGAGTCCACCTGGGATTTTAAGTAGCTGGGGACTCTGTCCCAACTGTTGAGGAATGATTGAAAATTGACAACCTTGGATAAAGATATTATGTACTCACCATAACGTTCCATCTGTGTTGTCCATTTTCATTTTTCATCAACTCTCCTCCCACCAACCCCATACCTTTTTAAACTAATAGCTTCTGGAAGAGTGAGAGCTTATAAGTAAACCACTGTTCCTTACGTTGAGCTCCAGATATTGTTTCTTCTAACAGGTAATAATAATTATATTTCTTGTATTATGTAAACCAGCAAATAAGATCGGAGGTATGTTAGGGTATACTGCATTATGGATATGGGAGGAGTTCAAGAGTTTGGTAGTGGGCAAGAGCTGAAATAACGCCTCAGTTAGATCTGAGGGTCGGATCCAAGCACAATTTTTGAGTAAGAATGAAAATGGAAAACACAGATGGAACATTATGGTAAGTACTTAACTTCTTTTTCTTAGTGCTACCCATTTGCTCCCCACCCAGATTTTTGACAGAATACTCTGTAGGGAATTTTTAAAGTCTGGCAACTCTTTATACTACCAAAACATATGTTCCCAGTTACCTCTTTCTTCCCCATTATACCTTCAGCATTTGCCATCTACCTGAGGAGCAATTGTTTGGAGTCTGTTTGGAGTATACAAATACCTGTGCAAACACTTCCAAGCAAAAATCTTAAATCTCCCTAACATGATCTTGTGCACCAATGTCATGTTGTTTGGAGAGTAAGCCCCCAACTGTCCACCCTCAGCCACTTGCACTAACCAGGCAATGTGTGTGACTTTGAAACATATTAAAGGAGATAAAGCAATGTTGTCTTAATGCTGTAAATAATATACTGTATTGACTGAGATTTTTTTATCTGTGTTGTCTGGCAATATCTATCCATCTCACCAGCCTTGAATTTAACTGCTTGAATATGTCCAAATGTTTATGCTGTAATAATGTTAGAATTGATATTTTCTGCTGAGTATAATTTTTCAACTCTGCTTGATTGGTAATATCCGTTCATCATACCTCCTTTAAAATGAAGCAATGACTTAAGTGTGGACTCCACATATATACTGTCTTCTGGAACTACTTGTTTCTCAATGTGAGTTATGACTATGTTGAGTTTTTACCACTGTGTCCTGTTTTGGTTATCTGCTCCCACCAGCATGCTTTGCAATATAAGTAGCCTACTTTGTATACTCCTTGCAATTTAGTTTTGTACTGCACAGCATTACTGTTTTACTGAGAATCAAACAATGTAAAGTTGTTAAATCTCGCCATTTATTCTCACTGATGATGGTTCGGAGCCGAGGTACGGCCAATAGCAAAGTTTGTCAGTAGCTCGAGACCAAGCTCCTTATCCCACAATGCACTGCTGGAATTACCTCAGATCTAGTTTGCCGCGGCAAGAGAGATCTCGGTGATCCAGTTAGCTCGGGCCATTTTGATAAATCGCAAGTTTAAAAAAAAAATTTTTCTTCTCTTTTTGAGAGATTATTCATATTTAGTGTGTGTGTGTTTGTGTGTGTTGTAAAAAATAATAATAGTTTAAAGTAGGCTTGTTTTTCTTAGTGTTGGGTCCTTTTTAAGCCCTATTTAGTTTAACAATTTTTACTTGTTCTTACTATATTGTTTAGTGTGGGCTTAGTTAGCCCTGTATTTAACCTTTACAGGTTAATTTTATGGTGTGTCTCTTATAAAATGTTGGATGAGAGTGAAAAGTCACACCCCAAATTTGGGTTTAAGAAATGTCCAGATTATGGACAGAAAATGTCCGTCATGGACGGACATGTCCAATGTGTTTACTGTCTGGGGGCTAAACACCTCCAAGACTCCTGCAGTATTTGCCACTCTTTTTCATCTAGGGTTCTCTTAGAGAGAAGGTATTTGCCACTCTTTTTCATCTAGGGTTCTCTTAGAGGGAAGGAGAAAACTCATTGATAGGGGGTTGCTGCAGCATACTTTTTCCGAGGCGTTTGGGTAGCCATGAAGGTGCCAGCACTTCATATAAATCTTCAAAATCTTCTGATTCTAAACAATCCAAGAAGGCAAAGAGATCAGAGGGTACAGGGTCATCGGTTCCACAATCCTCGGAACTGAGTGTCCCTTTGGTTCGGAGCCAGCTCCCAGTCTTGGAGCCGGTCTTTGAGGTTCCCTCATCTCCTCTGCTCCAGTCAGCACCTTCGGTGCATTCCTCTAAGTCTTCGGTCAGCCTCTCTGATATGGGCATGGATCGGCTAGTGCAGAAGCTTCTAAGGGCACCAGGACTTGCTAAATTGTTGTCGGCCCCGACCACTTTGTCGGAGCCAAAGACCATTGAACCGGATTTGACTACTCCTCCTCTGAGCCGTACTGGACTCTCGGAGCCAAAGGAGCCTGAACCGATGCTTGTTGAACCTTTGGAACTGAGACTCGCACCGGTGGTATCAGTTCCATCTACTCGGACGTCCTCGGCACTGACCGAGGACGCTAGGAGCCGACACTCTCCTGTCGGGTCCGGGGAGGATAGTCGGACCGATTTATCAGTGCCAACTCTTCCTCTTGGGGTCTCGGCTCGAATGAGCTTGGCTCCTACCTTGGGCTCAGAGCCCATGGTTTCGGTGCGGGAGGATCAGACGGTCCCTCTGGATCTGTCTACCCTTTCTCATCGGAGCTATGGTGCTTTTGATGCCATGAGGAAAGTCCTGTCTCATAAGACATCGTCGGCATCCGTTCAGGCTTCCTTCTCCCCTCAAGCTCCTGTGTCCACTTCTACATCTACTGGTTCCCCTAAGCATAGAGACCCTGAGCCACAAGTGGCCTCACAGGGCATCCCCTGCTCTTCCGAGACCTCCCCAGATCTCCCCAATGAGGAGGTACCCAGGAAGAGACTGTGCAAGAGGAGGCACTTAGACTCCCCACAGGAGTCTTTGACATCCGACATGGACTTGGATGAGTCAGAAGGGTCCCCTCGATCCCCCTCTGAGGATATCTACTTTGCGGAGATATTAGAGATCCTTAGTCAGAGGGGTGATTGGCAGTCCAAAACCCCTACTGAGGATGAGTCAGTGCTCTTGAAGGCTTTTGGGTCTCAACCTTCCACTTCTTGGGTGTCTCTGCCTTATGATGAGCTCATGGAGCTGATCTCTCGTAAGGTGTGGGAGTCACCGGAGGCCATGGAACCTGTCCCTCAGAAGCCGAATAAGTTCATCTCTGCCCCGGTGGACAAAGCCTTTCTGACCAAAGGAGTGCCTGTTGATGCCATGGTGGTAGCTGCAGCCACCCAAAAGGAAGTGTTTGAAACATCCGCATTTATCCATCCTCCTAACAGAGATTCTACGATCATGGCTAGATATGGGAAACGCATGTTTAGTTCAGCGACCTTTTCTCTGCGATCGCAGAACTATTTAACCCATTTTACGAGACTGCAAAGAGATCTCCTGAAAGAGCTAGGAGATACTCTCCAGGGTATGGTAGGTGCAGGGGTTGCCAACAAAGTCAACACACAGCTCGCTACCCTAAACTCGGTTGTAAACACGTCCATGCGTCTCATATCTTATGCAGCTGATGGTTCGAGTAGAGCCGGTAGTTCAGGCATTGCTCTGCGGAGACAAGCCTGGATGCATCTCTGTTCCTTTGCAGAACCTTTTAAGTCTTCCTTAATCAACACCCCATTGGATGGATCATCAATGTTTGGGCCTAAAGTAAAGGAAGCTTTAACCAGGTGTGAGCAGGAAGGCAAGACCCTGTCTGCCATTGGAGTCCATTTTTCTACCCCTACTCAGCCCTATCCCAAGGGCCCTAGGGGAGGGAAGATGTGGTTCCAAAAAGCACAGGGAGCCTTTCAGGACACATGTGGAGAAACCCCCTCTAGAGGCAGAGAAGGGGGTTATAACGAAAGATGCCGCTCATGCGGCAGAGGGGGTCCGCAGCAACAGGGTGACAGAGGCCAGTTCTCTGGTCAGCCCTACCAGTGCTCCTGAAAGGGGGCCTGGCTGTTCGGCTCTGGAGGCAGTCGGGGGTCACTTGTCTTTGTACCCAGAAGCCTGGCTAAACATAACATCAGATACATGGGTACAAAGAATCATTTCCAGAGGATATTTCATACCGTTCTGTTCCCCACCTACTCCTGTAAGCAGAATCCTAGATGTTCCACCCAATCTCAGGGAACAAGCAATCGTAGAGGTCCAAAAATTGCTAGAAAAAAGAGTCATCCAACCAGTCCCAGCAGACCAAGTTGGATTCAGAACTTACTCAAGATTCTTTTTGGTACCAAAGAAAACAGGGGACTGTTGACCTATCTTGGACATCAGCAGACTCAATCAATTTGTAACGAAAGAGAAGTTCCGAATGGTCACGCTTCAGTCCATTCTTCCCTTCCTAGGGAACGGCAATTGGATGTGTTCCATAGATCTCAAGGATGCATACTATCCCATAAAGATGAACAGATGCTCCAGGGGTCACCTGCATTTCCGGCTGGGAGCCAATCAGTACCAGTTTCGAGCCCTGCCCTTTGGTCTCACTATAGGCCCAGGGTGTTCACCAAATGCATGGCAGTGGTCACGGCTCACCTGAAGCATCTAGGATTCCAGGTGTTTCCATACCTAGACGATTGGCTCCTCACTGCTACCACCAGGCATCAACTGACTCAGGCAACACAATATACTCTGACACTCTGCCATCAATTAGGCATTACAATCAATTTCGAAAAGTCTGCCTTATTGCCATTGCAGCATACTGTTTTATAGGAGCAGAGTTAGATACCTCAACCACCACTCTCCATCTTCCAATCAAAAGAGTCTCACTTCTTCGCCAACACGTCATCTTACTGGTGTCCAAGAACAAAGCTACAGCAGCAGAGGTCTTGAAGGTACCCTGGCTGTACCACTCGCAAGGAGGCATATGCGAATCCTTCAATGGCTCCTCTTCACTCAGTGGTCCTACCAGAAGCTACCAATGCACTACATGAGTCTCATCACAAATTCTTGCAAGAGAGACCTTCAGTGGTGGTTGACGTATCTTCATGTTACTATCAGAAGACCCTTTGTTCTCCCCCCCCCAATAGCCACTGTGACCACGGACACTTCACTGATGGGGGGGGGGGGTATTTTCAGGGAAAGACTGCCCAAGGCACATGGAGGAATCAAGAGTCACATCTGCATATCAATGTTCTGGAGTTAAGAACGGTACTTCTGGTGTTCAGGACATTCAGGACTCTCTTCCTCTAGGAACAATTGCAGTTCAGATGGACAACATGTCAATGGTCTGGTACTTGAACAAACAAGGCGGAACCAAGTCTTACCCCCTTTGTCGAGAAGCACTTAGGGTATGGCAATGGGCTGTGTCATCCCACCGTTTTCTGATAGCAACGCACATCCCGGGGAAATCCACTGTGATAGCGGACAAGCTAAGCAGGGCAATACTGTTGCCTCATGAGTGGTCTCTCAACTAACAAGTTGCAGATCTGATTTTCCACAAATGGGGCCAGCCTTGCTGCAACCTCTTTGCCAGTCACATCAATAACAAATGCAGAAGCTACTTTGCCCTAATACCACCTCCGGGACATTCCCCGAGAGACGCACTCGTACACGATTGGCCTCCGGGTCTCCTATATGCATTCCCACCTATTCCATTGATACCCAACGTTTTACAGAAAGCAAAGTTGCTGGGAAGGAAAGTTATCCTCATAGCTCCCTACTGGCCTTGACAGATTTGGTTCCCCTTCCTTCACCATCATGTACTGGAGGATCCATGGATCCTGGAACCAGTTCCGGACCTTCTGACACACCCGTCAAGGGACCTCCGTCCTTCACTGCAGTCCCTAAAACTGACTGCTTGGCTAATCTACTTCCCTTAATTGCCAGGCTTCATTCGCTCTCAGATGATACAACACAAATCCTTTTGTCTTCTCACAAGCCATCCACCAGGAAACTGTACAGCAGTAAGTGGAACAGGTTCTCAATATGGGCCAATATACAGAAAATCGACCCTTTCCGAGCTCCTCCATCATCCATTTTAGAATTTTTGACAAAGATTTTTAAAGAAGGAGCAGCAGCTGCCACTGTTAGAGTCCAGTTAGCCGCCATATCAAATTTCCACCTTGGATTCGATGGGTTGAATGTTATGAGCAATAGGTTATCTAAGGCTTTTCTTAAAGGTGCCTTTCACAAGACCTCCTGTCAAAATTCCTTATTCTCCCTGGAATTTGAATTTTATGCTGTCTCAAATTATTCTCCCTCCTTTCGAACTAGCATCTTCTTGTGATCTCAAATATTTGTCCTGGAAGACTATATTTCTGGTAGCCATTACTTCTGCCCGCAGAGTGTCAGAACTTCAAGCATTATCTGTTAAGCCTTCTTACATGATTTTCCATGCTGATAGAGTATCTCTCAGAACAAACCCCTCATTTTTACCTAAAGTCTGTTCTGAGTCAAATATCAGTCAGGTCATTGAGCTGCCAGTCTTTTTTCCCAACCACTCTAACAAATTGGAATACATGCTGCACAGACTTGATGTACACAGACAGCTCAGATTTTCTTGACAGAACTAAGGATATTAGAAAATCAGATCAACTTTTTGTATCCTTCTCAGAAGCCAGAAAAGGTAATCCAATGGCTAAAACAACTTTATCTAAATGGTTATCCGATTGTATAACCTTTGTTTATGCGAATGCTAGCATGCCATTGACACACAAACCTAAGGCTCATTCTACCAGAGCCGTTTCTACATCTTCTGCCTTTCAAACTAAATTGCCCCTTGACAATATTTGTGCTGCAGCACTTGGTCTAAGCCTCATACCTTTATCACACATTACAAAGTAGATAAGGCTTTCAGGGACAGGTCTTCCTTTGGTTTCACGGTACTGAAAAACGTACTTCCACGAGTCACCCTAGATTGAGGGTGCTAGGGATGCTACCCATCAGTGAGAATAAACAGCGAGATTTAACAACTTCACATAAAGAAGTTAAGTACTTACCATAACGTTCCATGCGAGTTGTTTATCTCGCCTTTATTCTCACGTCCCTCCCTCCTTCCCCCTCCTGGCTGACAGTTGACTTAGAGGCTAGTACCATCCTGGTTATTCAATACTTCTTCCCCTTTGGGAAGTGTTTCCTTGTAGAAATAAATAAAAGGGTATATATACTCGCAGCAAACAAGATCTGAGGTAATTCCAGCGGTGCATTGTGGGATAAGGGGCTTGGTCTCGAGCTACTGACAAACCTTAAGCTTTGCTATCGGCCGTGTCGGAGCCAGTCAGTGGGAATAAAGGCGAGATAAACAACTCACATGGAACGTTATGGTAAGTACATAACTTCTTTTTGCTGTTTATTTTGAAGTAGGACCGGCACTGACATGATTTACTTATTTGATTGTATGGTTAAGTGCTTGTACAATTTTGTATACATTTTTTACTTTCTGTGAATTATTGCACTGCTTACTCATTTTGGACTCTGTTTCTTTGCTTATCTAATTACTTTTTTCTGTAAGTAGCTGATTGGACTAGTAGAGATGCCTTCCTCCTCTAGCTCACCTTGCTGGAACTCTCCTGTTGCATGTCTAACCTCAGGACATACAGAAAATACCATGCATGTCCTTTTCTGTGCCCCTCTTTCTTGACCTTAAACTACTTTCCTGCCTTATCAGTGAAAATGGGACTTTCCCAGTAAACAAAATACAATAAATAAGTAAATAGTTGCCCTTCCTTTTTCTTCTGGTCTGAAGTGAGAAGAACCCTAACTTCTTACTATCTAATGTAGGTGGTTTTGATACATCGTCTCTCTCTTTCACTTTTCTCAAGCTCTCCTCTTGATAGAGTTCTGTGTTTTTCTATCTCATTTACCATCTATCATCTGGCTGAGTGCTCATCCAGCAAACTTCTCCATGAATCACCTTGTGAGATTGACTCTTGCTTGGTCACCCTGGGATCTTGCTCATTGTTATCAGTTGTTACTACACTTTCCATATGTACTTCCACCACAGATTCCCACCTCCTTATCTTATGGCAACATGTCACATTTCTCCTTTCACCTTCTTCTGTCTCAGCCCATGTTGCCTGTACTCTTCTGATTATGTCTGCCTATGTTCTCCTGTTCTCTACCTTTCTTGTTCTAACTTTTCCATTCCTATCCTTTCTGCTGGCCTTGGCTTCCTCTGCTTCTTCAGTCTCACCCTGTCCTTGTGTGGTTGAATGATCTGTCCACTAACAACTGTAGTTACCGTTGTTCTATGAGGCACATTCCTTCTGCTAAACCTCCACATACTCAGCTGTACAAAAGCACCAAATAACTGCGTCACATCTTCATAGATATCTATCCCACTCATCTTGTCCAGCCTCTGCTACTTCTTTAATTCCCCATTTTTAGATCCTTAACTTTTTCTTTTGTTTATTTTTCTTTTTTTTTTTTTCTCTGTAGGTGAGCGGATGTTGTCAGTCTTCATTTAACCTTGACTGATGGGTTTGATTCTGAATATCGAAACCGACTCGGCCATTACCACGACCTACAATGACCAAAAACTCTCAAGCTTAAGTCCTACCCACAGTGCCTGTCTCCTAGTTACCTCAGATCTTGTTCGCCACTTCCAGAGACAGATGTGTCAATTATTTGTTATTTTATCTCTCTATAACCTTCCTTTCCCTTCACTATATATTTCTTCTTGTTTCTATGTGATTTCTGCCCTCTCCTTTTAGTCAGTACAAATTGTATTCTGTCTACCATCATTGGTAGTTATCTTCTCCCGTACAGATTTGAATTCTTTCCTTTCATTGTTGGTAGGTTTTTCCTTCTCGATGGAAAAAAAAATCTTATTGTTCTGCTTTCCCTCATCTAGTTATGAGTATGAGTGGATGTGTTCAGCAGTTTTCTCCTGCGAAAGTGTGTTCCTGGTTCCCTTCAAAGTTTTTGGCTGAAAAATCTAAGGGCCCTTCTGGTTTTTAAGATGTGCCAGATATGCGTCCAGTAGAATCCCGTTTCTGTCTGATTGTTTTTCCCTTCTGTGTTTCCTGTTTGAGGCAGGTCCGTGTCTGTGTCAAGGAAGAAATCACTTATGTTGTGTTTAAGAGTACACATTTTTTTTTTAGATGAAGGCCATCTCTGGTGTTGACAGGCAGGAAAGTGAAACGTTTCCCTCATCAGCCTTTCTTCTGTTTCAAGAAAAAATGGAGAGAACGGAAGCAGTTCAGTGCCACCTTCTTTTTCGACACAGTCTTCTAGATGGCACAGAGCTTTGGTTTATTTAAGTTCCTCTGAACCAACTGCTTCTTTGCATTTTACTATAGTTCAGACAGCAACTATGGAATTGATAACCTTATCGGAATCTTATAAAATGACAATGAAGACAAAAAAAAATAGTCCAAATGCCACCAAAGTGAAAAACCACGGCAAAAGGAGTCGAGGAAAAAGGTTTATTAAAACACTCTAGCGCCTCGACAACTCGTACCTTCCAGGAGTACAAAACAAGTGAAAAAACATAACACTTAAATATATATCCAATCAACCAATTATGCACATTAATTGTCCCATTTAGATAGCAATCAAATTAAAACTTTCCATGTGCATTCAGTATTAAGTCCTCCTGGACTTAAAGTGACAAACTTTAAAATATACACACACTCTTTATATAATAATTTAACTTTCAGATTAGAATTATCTACACCAAGCTTATTTGTTCCAAAATACAGGATTGAGGCCCAGATATATCATTGTTGTGAAATGGCTTAAAGTGCATAGCTACTGGACTGGTGACTTTTTGAGACCTAATGTCCCTAATATGTTCCTGCAGTCTAATCCTGAAGGCTGTTTTAGTTTTGCCAATATAGAAGAGACTGCAGGGACATCTAAGAGCATAAATCGCATTATTAGTATTACAGCTATACTGTCTACTTGGTAAAAACTTAAGTCCATTTATATATTTAAAATAATACACAAAGTTCTTACATACTGAACATTTAGAGCAAGCAAACGTTCCTTTAAGTGCCAATTCTGTATTCAAATTCACCACAGGTTTCACACATTTATTATGGACAGTAGTATCCTTAATACTTCTACCTTTTAAAAAAGAAAAAGTGGGATGACAAGTCAAAATATGTTGAAATTCCTTAAACTCTAATAAAAAAGGCCAAAATATTTTATAATGTTCATCTGTTCATATGAAAAACATTAAATGTAGTAACTATAAAAAAATATTTTTTCTTAGATATATTATTTTCTTTATTACTATTAAATAAACATTTATTCCTAGAAAATAGTTTAGGAAATGTCTTATTGTCCATACCAATATTACATACTGTACCATATAATTTATTTGGGGCTTCTTTACTATCTAACAAAAAGTAGCCCCGTCTCAAAAACATATTACTAGTTAGAACCATTTCCTGAAAAAGCTCAACAACATTATTATATAACCTATATACTCTTAAAAGTTCACCATATGGAAGAGCGTTCAATAAATGTGGTGGATGGCAACTATTCTTATGATAAAAAAATTATCAGTTTCACTAAACGTTGTATGAATCCTAGTATTGATTTTTTCATCAACCGTACCCATCAAAACAACATCCAAAAAAATTATTGATTGTCCATCAAATTTTATGTTAAACCTTTTTATCCAAATCTTTAATAAATGAGGGAAACTTACCACTACCTCCTTTACACAAAAATATCAAGTCATCATTAAACCTGTAATATAAAATGACATGCTGATTAAAAAACTGGTGCCTATAAAGGTACTCAATCTCGTATCTCCCCATGAACAAATTTGCATACATGGGGGCAAACAAAGCCCCCATGGCTGTTCCCACTTTCTGTATATGAATGTCTTCACAAAATTCAAAAAAATTATTAATTAGACAGAACATTACCAATTCTGTGATATAATTAGTAACTGGACTCTCTCCTAAAAAGAATGTCAATGCTTCCACAGCATCTTTATGGTGTATAAATGTAAATAAGCTTTTGACATCAGTGGATATCCAGTACATCTCCTCAGACCATACTACATTTTCAATTTTTTGTAAAAAATCAAATGTGTCTTTGATAAACAAGGGCAGTTTTAACACAAAGGGTAACAAATAATTATGTAGAAACACCCCTATGTTTTTCAAAATGTAATTGGAAGCCGAGATTATATTTTGAGACACAATTAAAACAAGCAATAGAAACCATTATCATTATAAAGTTTTTTATCTATGTCATTCTTAGTAAAATAAACAAGTCTATGACCTTTGGATAGTAAAGCTTGAAATTTTTCCTTAGCTTCAATATATTCTTGAACCTGAACTTTCTCATAGACATTCTCATCATTAAGATGGTCAAAGCACATTTGCATATATTGATTTGTATGCATAATAACCACCTTTTCCTTAGATAGCTTAAAGGTGAGTTCTTTTTGTGCACCTAATTGTTTCAAAACCTTCCATTCATTTAAAGATATGTTGTAAGAAACAGAATACTTCATGCACATAAATTCCTTATATGCCTTTTCTAAAGAAAAAGTCACCATAGCAGAAAACTCTTTAACTCCATCATTTGAATAAGGTGGAATAAATACACTTTTAGTATTAATACAAGAAGTATCTAAACAACAATAAGCGTTAAAATCTTCCAAATCTGGTACACGTTAAAAAACTTTCATTAAATTCATCGCTACTATCACTCAGTTGAGTAGCTGCATACAATTCAAAATGATCCATATCACCACATTCACGAAAATAATTCATTAAATGCAATTTTCTACACATTCTAAAAATTTCCATTTTGATAATGTGCATTCTAGGTAAGGTCCTTGGTACAAATTTAATGCCGTTATTAAGAATAATTAACTGCATATCATTTAAAGTTACGTGAGACAAATTCACAACACTATTACTTACACAGTCCTGTATAAAAATAGATTGCTCAGTTCCATTTAACTCTCTTGTTATGTTGTGGATAAGTTCTTTTATGATTCCCTGTTTTCCATTGATCATGAAAAGCCTCTCCTGGGCTCCGGTCTAGATCCGCATATCATTTACCATTGTGAAAATTATTATTAAAATATTGTGGTTTCTGAGGTGAAGTTAACGGTGGATACTGGCCATCTTCTGTTTCCCAATCAGTAGAGCCCCTTGAAGTGTCGGAAAGAGACTTATACATCATCCATTCGTTCTATTGTTTTTTCTGTCCATTAGGATGACTTGACTGCATTCTTTTGTTTCTATTGGCTTTCAGAAAGAAAGCCTTACGGTTATTGTAGTCCCTTGAGTCTCTCTGTAATTTACTTTTTTTTTCTCTTAATTCTTGTTCCAAATCAGATAATGTATCATTCAGTTCAGTAAGTTGTTGTTGTAAATGACTGGAACCTAATTTAACTGCCAAAGAATTACACAAACAAGTAATTTCATCTTTAAGTAAATGCTGCCTCAGAATATCTCTTTCAATAGAAATTTATACCCACTCCAGGGAACAGCGATGTGCTGCAGCTATCCAACTCTCTTGAAACCATTTCTCTGTTTCATCTGATAAATCAAATGGCATAGAAGGATTCTAAAAGGCACACAAGCCCCTCGGGGTAATGTCCAACTCAACATAATGCCTGAGACGATATATTCAAATGTACTGACGTTTCTTTTTGTAATAAATGCTCCAGTTTAGACAGGCTTTCAGATATCTCAGTGGTAAAACAGTCATGAGTACGCTTACCCACAGTATCAAGTGGATTTGAGATACATTGGTTACGACCATTATCAATTAGATGTTCCCAATTGATACTGCCATTCACATGTCTTTCAGATGTACCTGAAGAACCTCACGCAGGGAAACCACAAATGGTCCATACTACTTTGAGGTGAATCACCTGAGTCATCACAAAATAATCCCAGCAGTTGTAAATTCGGATCACTGGCCATGGCAAGAAAAAAACAAGTAAAACAACAGTGAAGACAAAAAAACTAGTCCAAATGCCACCAAAGTGAAAAACCATGGCAAAAGGAGTCCAGGAAAAAGGTTTATTAAAACACACTTATTGGAATCTGCATTTTCGGCATCAAAGGATCTTTGGTTCCAAAACAAATATTGCTTTGCTTCTGACAGCATCTGTGGAATGAAATAGCCTTATCAGAGTGGAATGTTCCATCATCTCCAACCCCCTCTGCACCAATTAAACCTTTTCATGATACATCCTAGGAAAGTCCGTTCCTTTGAGTCTTTTACAGTATTTGGCCCTAACCTTCTGAGCACTGATTGAATCGATTCCAGAGATGCTCTTACTTCCAGAATCACTGATTAGTCTGACCTCTTTGGCCTCTTGGATCTGGAAACCTCTAGGGGGCAGAGTCTGTGCTGTCAATTCCAGGGAGCAGACATAGACTCCTGCTTCTTGGAGCAGTCCCTGCATCTTGAAGCATTGGCACACATTGGTTCAGCCCCAACGGCTGCCTCCGCGGTTGTCTGTTCGGGATGGGGAGTGACAGCGGTTCCAAAGTTGTTGTTCTCTGATGTTCATCGTGCATACAGCTGCAGTCATAACAGATGGGTTCTCCTATCATCAGGCGGGTCCTCGGTCGGCCGAATTCCAAAGTCTAGGTCCGGCGTCGGTTGTCGTCGCTTCTTCCCCGAAGTCAGTGCGAAAGGGGTATAAAGGAACCAGCCGATGCCATTTTCTTCAGTCTTTCTTGCCGTGTGGTGCCCGAAGCAGAAGCAGTTCGCAAGTGCCGGTCGGCCAGCTCCTGAAATTACGAAAATTTTGAAACCGAAGTCTTCTTGAAAGCTAAGTACCCCGTTGGGGAAACTTTTCTTGCCTCAGACCGATGTCAGACAAAGTTAATAATTGTATTTCATGTGGGAAGCAAATACCGCATAAGGATTTCCATTCCCTCTGTATACCTTGTTTAGGCCCGGACCACGACGTCTTGGTCTGTCGCTTTTGTGCTACATTCAACAAACGCACCATTAAGCGTCGGGCGGAGTTCGCCCAGCATTATTTTGGAAAAACATTTAACTACATTATGTCGTCGGATACTCCGACTCCAATTCTGTCTAAAAAGCAAAGGACCGACACACGAGGTCCCGGCCCCTCACCGACACCACGCCAAAGCCGACTACACGTGGTCCGGTTCTCAGCGAGGCACCTACGCACCCCCTGACTGCCGACAACACTTCTTTGGTGGTGTCTCCTGTGCCCGAGGTCGCAGGCTCCTTGGCCCACACCCCGACTACAGATATCGAAGCCACTCCTGGCATTGAACCTCAAAATGTGGACAGGTCTACCTCCACTCAAGGTGTCTTCAGACCTTCCTCTTCTTTTTCCATCAAGGCTTTCACTAAGTCTAAAGCAGCCATGCACTCTAAGAGACAAGCTACACAGGGCCCATCTCCAGGCCCCATGCCTAAAAAACAGATGCTTAAAATGGCTGAGGATTTAATTACTCTTATCAGGGGTTCTCAACCCCCACCGGACAAAAGGCCCAGAGTGGAGGAAGAATCCCCCTCCTCTGAGCAGGGCTCCATTATTTCAGAGCACTCTGATGATCAGGAACATTCTTACTCCCCTTTTGAAGACTCAGATGCGGAGGAGTCCATTCCTTCTGTATCCCCCCCAGAGGATTACTCATTTGGGGAAACTTTGCATACCTTAAGGGAACACTTCCACTGGAAAGGCCAAGATTATTCAGATTCCAAGAAAAGGCTTAGGGAATTTCTCTTGCTACCTCAGCACAGGCCTCTGGCTATACCTCCTGTCTTGGACATCCTAGATGATGTTTACTCGGAGGCCTGCCTTAACCCGGACTCTCTGCCTCCAGCCCCAGTTAAGCCTGACAGGTACTACAGGGTTCCTGAATTTCTATACAAAAGCCATGCTGCTGACCCAGAAACCATCTCACAGGGCCCCAAGGGAATTAAGGCCTCCACTGCTAAAAATCCATTACCTTCCGAGAGAGATTCCAGATCCTTAGAAAGGTGGGGAAAAAAGGTATATACCTCAGCTACCTTAACCATGAGGGCCTTAAACTGTCAGTTCCATATGCTAAAATACCAGCAGTTTTTGTTATCACAATTGAAAAGTAAAATGTCACAACCTGAACAACCAGACTTGAAGGAGTTTCAGGATTTGATGCATAGTGCAGAACAAGTGGGTAAGCATACCTTACAATGTGGTTTTGATGCTCTAAGGGCCTCATGTAGAGCTGCTGTTACTGGGTCAGTCATACGTAGACATGCCTGGCTCAAGGAACAAACCTTGCCTGATCATGTCAAAGCTAAATTACTAGATGCCCCTCAACAAAAGGATGTATTATTTGGTGCTAATGCTGAGGAGGTATTAAGGAAAATGGAGGAAAAGGCTAAATCAATGCAAACTGTGAAAGATTTTCTACAGGTACAACCCCCACGTTTCAGTAGAAATTGGCCTTCCAAAAATTGGTCCTTTCCAGCCACGGACAGACCCCAAAGAGGCAGATACAGGCACCCGAGGGGCAGAAGACAATCCCAAGGATCGTTTAGAGGCAGACAATGGCAAGCTCCTACACAAAGATGTGGTGAGGATAACTCGCAATCATTCAGAAAGCAAGCCCAATGACTTTCCCCTTTGCATGCCAAGCAAAACTCAAATGGCAGCCCCCTTAGGAGGAAAGCTGGCATTATTTTCAAAAAATTGGCATATTGTCACAAAAGACAAATGGATCCTGGATATTATAAACGGAGGCTACAGATTCCATTTTCACACCCTTCCAAAAATGAGAGGCATGCCAAACCTGCCACACAATCAAAGGGCAGAGGCACAAAGGCAAATTACAGATCTCATAAACATGAAAGCTATTCAAGAGGTACCTATGCACGATCAAGGTCAAGGTTTTTATTCCAGGCTATTCCTGGTACCAAGGAAGGGAAAAGATTGGAGACCTATTTTGGACCTATCCATTCTAAACACATTTCTACTGCCAAAATTCAAGATGCTCACTCTACAGCAGCTTCTTCCCATGCTGGGAAAGGAGTCTTGGCTGGTAACATTGGACCTCAAGGAGGCATACCTGCATGTCCCAGTCAGACAAAATTGCAGAAGATACCTCAGATTTCTTGCAGGTTCAACCCATTATCAATTCTCTGCATTGCCCTTTGGCTTATCTACTGCCCAGAGTATTCACGAAATGCCTGGCATCAGTAATTGCCTACTGCAGACTTCAAGGGGTACAAATATACCCCTATTTGGACGACTACCTGATCCAAGCGGACAGCAAGCACATTCTTCTGAAACATCTGGCTTATGTAATAATGTTGTTGAACTCTCTGGGATACACAGTCAACAAAAAGAAATCAAGACTAATACCCTCTCGGAAGATAATTTTCCTGGGTGCCAACTTGGACACAAACACCCAGATGGCCTACCTCACGCCAGAGAAGCAGGGGCAACTAACTCAATACTTCAGAGCACTAGCAAATTGCACCAGGCTGACTGCAAGGAAAATCCTGCAGGCTCTGAGATACATGGCATCTTGCATCTTACTAATCCCATGTGCAAAGCTGCATGTGAGGAAACTTCAATGGTACCTGAAAAACCTATGGTCTCAACACAGCCACAGTTTGGAAACAATAATACCACTAATTCCATGTCTACAAAAGGAATTTCTGTGGTGGGCTCAAGCATGCCAAACAAACACAGGTCTTCCATTCAGCAAGCCTCAAGCAAATCAAGTCATCACAACAGACGCCTCAGACTACGCCTGGGGGGCGCACATGACAGATCGGTGCGTTAGGGCAAATGGTCCCAAAAAGAAAAGCACCTTCACATCAATCAAAAGGAAATGCTAGCAGTAATAAATGTTATTATAGCTTTCAAGGACCTTCTGCAACCAGGTCAACTATTGATAAGAACGGACAACACCACAGTTATGTGGTACATAAACAAACAGGGAGGAACACATTCATACCCCCTATGCAGACTGGCCATGTCACTTTGGAACATGGCCATGGACTTAAAAATCGAACTACAAGCACAATACTTGCCAGGCAAGGAAAACACGCTGGCAGACAATCTAAGCAGAAATATGACAGATCCACACGAATGGAAGTTGCATCCAAAAGTGTTTACAGAGATAATCTAAGCATGGGGAAGGCCGGACATAGATCTCTTTGCCTCCCACAAAAATCACCAATTGACAAAATTCTGCTCAAGGATTTTCCATCCAAAGGCCTGGAGAGTGGACGCTTTCTTTTTCAGTTGGACATCAATGACAGTTTATGCCTTCCCACCTCTTCCTCTGCTGCCCAAAGTTCTATTGAAAACCAGAGCAGACAGACCAAAGATGATTCTCATTGCTCCAGACTGGCCAAGACAACACTGGTACCCATTCCTGAGGAGCCTGACACATTCCCCACCAAGGACCCTGCCTCTAATGCCTCTTCTCCTGACTCAGCACAGCTTCAAAACTCTTCCCAGCCAGCTAAAATCACTCAATCTAGCCGCATGGAAGATTCCTTAGCATCACAACAGACCTTACTCTCCAAGGAGATGCAGGATGTCATTTTGGAAGCCAGAAGGCCGTCAACTAGAAAAGCTTACTCCGCAAAATGGAAACGTTTTTGTGTCTGGAATGAGAAAAAGGGCCAGGATCCTGGAAAACTGAATTTACCTCAAATACTACAGTATCTAGCTGAGCTGCTAAGTAGTGGACTTTCATTCTCCTCCATCAAAATCCATGCCTCAGCCATTTCTGCAGAATACAACACTGATCCACCCTTATTCTCTCACCCTCTCTTAAGACAGTTCCTCAGAGGGGCTAAGAATCTAAGACCCCCAAGGAAACAACCTATACCTGCTTGGGATCGCAATTTCATTCTGGAAAAACTGACCTTGCCTCCCTTTGAGCCAGCTGCCTCATCAGATTTGCAATATTTGTCCTGGAAAACAGCTTTCCTTCTGGCTATTACCTCAGCTCGTAGAGTTTCAGAACTACAAGCTCTCATGGCTGTGCAGCCTTTTATCATCTTCCATCAGGACAGAGTTTCCTTACGAACCAACCCGTCCTTTATGCCTAAAGTGGTATCCAGGGTAGCTTTGAATCAGGCCATACACTTACCTACTTTTTATCCTAATCCTCAAAACAAAGGGGAGAGATTACTACATTCCTTGGACATCCACAGACAACTCCGTTATTATCTGTTCAGAACAAAGCCTTTCAGAAAATCAGAACAGCTCTTTGTGTCCTATGCTGTAGGAGCTCAAGGAAAACCAATTTCCAAACAGACAATCTCAAAATGGATAGCCCAGTGCATACGCTTTTGCTATTTTTTTCATGGCAAAACTGTACCTACAGGCATCAGATCTCACTCCACAAGGGCCACAGCTACCTCTGCAGCTTTCCTCAGAGGAGTTCCTACCAAAGATATTTTGGAAGCAGCCACTTGGAGTTCTGTACATACCTTCTCCAAGCACTACCACCTACCATTATACTCCAAAACTAGAGCAGGCTTTGCCACTGCAGTCTTGCAGGGCATTCTGGCTCCTCCTAGTTCCACCTAGTGCCTACCACCCCTTTCTTAGCTTTGGGATTCTACCCATCTGTTATGACTGCAGCTGTATGCACGATGAACATAGTACAGTTTTGTACCTACCATAAATGTAGATGTTTGAGTGCTAATACAGCTGCAGTCCAGGTTTCCCTCCTTCCCCTCTTGGGACAGGCCTATAGGCTAACACATCCTCATACAACCTGATTGGGGTATTCATTTATGGTGTATTTGCTTGCAACTACTGTATTTTGATTATATTACATTGCCTTTTTACACAAATTTATGTATTGCCTTCCTTCTGGGGGCACCTGACATCTGGGGCAAGAAGAAGAAAATGGTGTCGGCTGGTTCCTTTATACCCCTGTCGCACTGATGTCAGGGAAGAAGCGACGACAACTGATGCCGGACCTAGACTTTGGAATTCGGCCGACCGAGGACCCGCCTGACGGCAGGAGAACCCATCTGTTATGACTGCAGCTGTATTAGCACTCGAACATCTACATTTATGGTAGGTACAAAACTGTACTTTCCTTTGTCCCTTCCCTCTTTGAGGAGTTCAATTGTCAGGGCTATGAAGCAGTGAGTGTCCAGATGGCAGAATTCTGGATATCTGAACCATTCTTCTTCTCATACTCCCTGACCCCTCCCACCAAGGAGGCCCCCTCAGAAGAGAAAGTGGAGAAGAAGCACTTTCATCCCATGAAGAAATCTCTCACTGATGATACTGTATTCAGTAAATGGTAAGGGTCTTGTCCTTTCCCTCTTTGAGGAATTCAGTTTTCAGGGCTATGAAGCAGTGCATGCCCAGATGGCAGAATTCTGGATATCCAAACCATTCTTCTTCTTCTGATACTCCCTGACTCCTCCCACCAAGGAGGCCCCCTCAGAAGAGAAAGTCGAGAAGAAGCACTTTCATCCCATGAAGAAATCTGTCACTGATGACACTATATTCAATTGACGGTAAGGGTCTCAAGTCACCCTTTGATGATGTCTCTTTTGGAGACACCCTGGAGACATTAAAATGGGGGGGGGTGACTGGAAGTCCTAAAGAACCCTGCCCCAGAGGAATCAGTGTAACTACCCTTTAGCACCCAACCGTCCACCTCTTGGGTGATTTCGTCCGCTGATGACCTTGTTCAGTTGACCTTTCAGCAGGTGGGGAAAGGTCCTGACTCCTTTTCAGTCATTCCCCAGTACTCCTGACAAAATTATTTTCTTCCCCCAAGGATAAACACTTCAGGGCCAAATGTCTGTCTGTAGAGTCCATGGTCATTGCAATCGCCTTAGGAAAGGTGCGGGCTGTAAAGTCTCCTAATCACCCACCTACCAGAGAGTTTTAGACAGTTGATAGGTTTGGAAGGTTGTTCATGCTTCCTCTACCTGTCCCTTAAGATCCTTGAATTTCTGGGCAGCATTACCAGACTTTAAAGGTATCTGATTAGAGTTATCTGATACCCTTGTGAGAGTTGTCTCTGAGGAGGTAAAAGAGAGAGTTGCTTTCCAGTCATCTACCCTGCAGTCTGCGTCCAGCTCATTCACAATGATTAATGCACCTGCAGACCATTAGATTCAGGTGTTGCCATTGGGAAGCATGCCTGGATGCATTTATGTGATTTTTAAGAAGTTATTTGGTCTTCATCTGTCAGTGCTTCTTTTGGCGGACTGTCTCCCTTTGACCCAGAAGTTCGAGAAGCGTTACTCAAATGTGAGAAAGATATTAACGCCCTTTCTGCTGTAGACTTATCTTTCCCCCCAAAGATCCTTTTCCAGGAATTAATGGGGTGCTAGGGATATGTGGTTCATAATCCAAAGGGCCTTTCCAAGATGCATGTAGAAACATTCTCCCAGGGGCAGAGGGGGGAACTTCCATGGAAAAGGCCACTCTCGTGGCAGAGGTGTTCTGCAGAACCACAATTTCAGAGATTTTTTTCCTTAGTAAGTCCTGCCAGCGCTCCTGAACAGAGGCCTGATTACTTTCTTCTGGAGCCAGTCAGGGAAGGTGCTTATCCTTACACCTAAATGTCTGGCTAGATAATAACTATAGATTCTTGAGTGCAAAAGATTGTCCAGAGGTTGTATCATATCCTTTCTTGTTTTCCCCGACTAGTGCACAAGAAATTGCTGATGGTCCACCCAATGAGAAGAATCCAACAGTTATACAATTACAAAACTATTAAATTAAATAAAATAAAATAAAGACAGGGGACTAGAGACCATCTTTGGATTTCAGCATTCTGAACAAATTAGTTTGCCAAACAGAATTCTGTATAGTCACACTTCAGACTGATCTTCCGTTCTTTAAAAAAAAAAAAAAACAAAGGTGATTGGATATGCTCCATAGATCATCTGGAAGCATATTACTATATTAAATGGACAAATGCTTAAGAAGGTTCGCCCACTTCTGGCTAGTTACCCAGTCATTACCAGTTGAGGGTTTTGTCTTCTGGCCTCATCATAGTCTCCACAGTGTTCAAAATGGCTCTCTGATTGCATTTCCTTTATCTACCCTGAAATGCATGGCAGAAATAGCAGCTGTCTTGAGACTGCAAGATTTCTAGGTGTTTCTATACCTGGGTGATTGCCTCATTTCTTCACCAACCAGGCATTTGTTAATAAAATCTAGAGACTCTGTTGTCCTAACTTGTACATACCTAGGAACAATTCTAAATTCCGAAGAGTCACAGTTGACCTCAACTTAAGACTTGAGTTCATGGGTACACTGTTCAGTACAAAATCTTTCATAGCTCCAAGGTTCCAGGCTCTGCGGCGATTTACACTAATTTCTTTGGCAAACTATAATGGGAGAATTCTTCAGTGGCTACTTGCATATCAATGGTCAATATCTCATCAACCTTTGTTGGATCAGTTTTCACCTCCGATCTTTGCAGAAAAGATCTAGCTTGGAGGCTGCACTTGAAAGAGTTTCCTTCGGACCGTCCTTTTTTCCTGTCTGCAGCCCAAAATCATATGTCCACAGATGCCTTCCAATGGGGCGAGCGGGCATTATCTGAGCTACACACTCCATGGCTCCCTATGAAGGCCAGTTTGCATATCAATGTTTTAATGATGAAAGCAGTGTCTTTAGCACTGCAGACCTTTCAGACTTCTCTCCCTTTCCTTTGGGAATAATTGCAATTCAGTCAGATAATATGTCAGTGGTTTGGGACATAAACAAACAGGAGGGACCCAATCTTAACCCCTTTGTGAGAAGCACATAGCGCATGACAGTGGGTGATTTCCCCCAACTGATTTATGATAACAGGCAAATTGAGCAAGTTTATTCTTCTGTCTCATGAGTGGCCTCTCTATCCAAACATGAGGAAAAGGATTTCTTCATTGAGTGGGTCAGTCTTCCTGCAGCCTCTTTCCCTCATGTTTGAACTCCAAGTGCAGCAACTACCTTGCTCTGCCCCCCCCCCCCCCAGGGAGTCACTGAGGGATCCTCTTTTAGACACTAGGTCCCTGGGATTTCTATATGCTTTCTTCTGTTTCCCCTTAATTTCGAAGTTCTACAGAAAGCAGTTCAATTTAGGAGCAAAGTGATCATCATTACTTTTTATTGGTCTCAACAAATGTGGTTTTCCACATTTTCTTTGAATTATCTGATGCAAAAGCCATGAATTGTGGACCCAGCTTTAGACCTTTTCTCCCATCCAGACAGTTTGACTCAAACAAACATTCTGAACCCCAACCCGATAGCTTGATTTCCCCAGTTCCAGTCATTGCCAGGCGGATGAATCTTTTTTCCTCAGTACATCATATTCTTTTAGCTTCCCATGAGCCATCCACATGTAAACTCTACAGTAGCAAAAGGAAGAAATTTCACCTTGTGGACTTCAGAAGGGGACATTGACTCCTTTTTGGCTCCTATTGACAAATTCAAGACTTTTTATCTTCACATGGGCTTCTTGTTCAGTTATTAAAGTCCAACTTTCATAATGGTTTGGAGGAATAGTCTTTGTTTACTCACAGACCTTGGAAGGTCCTTTCTTGAGGAACCTTGTTATTAAGACCTCCTTATAAGGATCCTATATCATCTTGGATTCTCAATTTGGTCTTACAAGCATTTGTACGACCACACTTCCAACCATTTGCTAACTTGAGATAAAAAAAAAAAAATTTGATCAATGGCTTCTGCCAGAAATATTTCATAAATACAAGGCTTATTATGTAAACCTCCATTCCTCGTTTCCAAAAAAGATAGAGTCTCCCTAAGGATAAACCTTTCCTTTCCACCTAAGGTGATGTCAGATACCAATATAAATCATAGAGTCTTCTTTCCCAGCTTTTCAAGTAAAAGTAAATACTGTTTACATTTATTACATGTTCACAGACAGTTATGCTTTTATTTTCATAGAGCAAGGCTACCTTAGCCAGATGGCTCAAGAACTGTATTTCATTTGTCTAGCACAGAAACAAAATTATTCTGTCTGTTAATATAAATGCTCATTCTATGAAAGATATGGCTACTTATGCAGTTTTCCATTCTTCAGTTTCAATGAGTGATATATGTGCAGCAAAAACCTGGAGTACTCCTAATATCTTCACCACCTATTTCAATTTGGATTTGGTCTACAGGTGAAGAGGCCCATTTGGAAGAATGTAGCTCATGAATATAATTTATGTCCCATCAGTCAAGGATGAATGAAGATTGACAACATCAGATAAAGAAGTTATGTACTTAACATAATGTTCCATCTGTGCGGTCCAACTTTATTTATCCTTAACTTCCTTCCGCCTGCCCTATCAGTTTTTTGACAGATTGGACAATATGAATACATTATTACTGAGTGTTTATTTACAGATATAGGTTACAGATATAGCCTCTATAAAGGCATTATTTTTATGTAATTCAGTTTTGCTATAAACTCGATCTGAGCTAACTAGGAGGAAGACATTGTGGGTAGGATATAAGCTCAAGAGTTTTTGGTCACTGTGAGTTGTGGTAATGGCTGAGACGGTTCTGATATTTGGAACCAAACCCATCAGTCAAGGATAAATGAAGATGGACAACACAGATGGAACATTATGGTAAGTACATAACTTCTTTATTTCACTGTTAGCACATTATATAGGAGGAGATAAGAAGTAATTGGACATAGAAAAAAAATGACACTTGATCATTAAGACAAGGAGGATAAAGGGAGTAGAAACAGAGCTGTGGGAAGTAGCAATGCTGCAGTATAACCCTCCAAAAGCAGCAGCTAGGACAGAAATGCGGGACTGCAAGAGCATTGACATGGGTTGGGAAGTAAGCTCAGAATAATTATTGTAAAAACTAGAAGAAATGGTTACAGCGGATGAGCCGTAAGAGGAAAAGAGGAAAGACTGGACTGTGCTTGTACTAACAATGATGTCTTTGTAAATGTATGTGTGTGTGTATGTCTTCACACACGTGTATATGTATGTATATATATATATATATATATATATATATATATATATATATATATATATATATATATATGGATTCATATCACTTCACTGAAAGACCATTTCATTGAAACCCATTTCACTGAGACCAAATCACCTAAAGTTCATTTCAGCTAAAACTCATTTCACTGACAAGTAGTATTCTAAGGCAAGTCAAAGGTATATGTTCTTTTCCCCACTGTAGTGTGATCCTGGTGTTAGTATGTATAGTTAGGGGGGTTGTGGGGGGCTGCCCCACACATTGGGGGATGTTGGGGGTGTAGCCCTCCTACTTAATTTGTTTACTCGGCTGTGCCTCCCTGCCTCCCAGGGACAATGCCTTCACAGTGATACCTGTAGGTTCATAGGGTGGTACTTGGCTATTGGCCCTAGGTCCTATGCAAGCCTAGCCATAACAATCCCCTGGCTATTTCTTCCCACAATATTTATTTCCCCTGGACCCCTGTCTAGCAGGGTGACTGACATGATCCCTGGGGTGAATTTCCTATCTCCCATCCAATCGTCAAGGTTCCTTTTGAAGAGGGCCAAAGAGGTGCTGTGCTTGACATGTATGGGCAGTCTATTCCAGAGTCTGGGGAGTCTCTGGGTCAGGAACCTATCCCTTCAGCATGTTTTGTTCATTGTGATGACAAGGTTTAGATCCCTGGAGCATGTGGCTCTCAGGGATTGGGATTTCTTTAAGTGTAGCATGTCCAACAGCTCTGGGTTTGACATGGCATTGTATGTTAAGCAGAGATCGCCTCTGAGTAGACGATATGTGACAGAATATAGCTGGAGTTTTTTTAGACTAATCTAGGGGTCTGTGCAGTAGATGGCTTCTTTGCCAACTCTGCGGGACTATTTCTGTATGCCTTTACTCCTGCATCCAGACGTAAAAATATTTCAAGCATGGGCAATAATGCCCTTCTGGCCTTCCAATTTACCAAAACAATTGTACCCATAATAAGTGTCCAAGCTGTTCTTAAAAATATCTAAACTAGTGCTTGCTCTAATGTAATTTGGGAGTCTGTTCCATTCATCAGCTCATCTCTCAGAGAACCATTTAGTACACTTCTCACACCTATAGAATCTTCTGCATTGGTTGTCTAAAGATCCTGTACTACTTTTTGATATCCCCAAACATTCCCAGAGGTAGTTGTATCTAAATGCCATGTATACGCAAATAAGGTCTCCTCTTAATCATTTAAATTAGACACTGTACAAGTTCAGATATTTTAGTCTTTTATAATAACTTAAAAGTTTCACATCCTTGGATGCCCTTGGTACATTTTCTCTGTACTTTTCCAGGTTACTCATGCTTGTTTTCTTATAAGGTTTCCATGTTATTCCATGCTCATGTTTGGGTCTAATATAACTAACAAACAATGACTTCCTTATTTCTGATTTCCTAGACTTTATAACTCTTTTTATACAACCTATAGTTCTATAACTATCATTAACCAATTGGTTGATATGATTAGAAAAACTCAAAGCTGGATCTACCCGTATACCCAGGTTCTTAAATGAGTCTACAGTTTCAATCAGTGTGTGATATATTAAATATTTACCTTTGTTTGTATCTCCCAAATCTCATATGCTTGTTTTTTTTTTGCTGTATTAATCGACATATTATTCACCTGCACCCAAATGGTCAATTTAGTCAAGTTCTTTGGCAGACATGACCTATCTCTAACGCATGTAATCAGTTTACCCAAAAAGTCATCTGCATACAGACTGTAGAACACCTCAGATGAAAAAGATAGATTTGAAAGGCACAGTCTAAACAAGTATGGTCCTAGGATAGAGCCCTGAGGGACACACTGACTGTATTATCTAGGTTCACCTGTCCTATTGATGTATAATGCTTGCCATGTCCTATTTGTAAGCCATGCAGCTATCCATCTTAAATGTTGTGAATGTAGTAACAGAGATAAAACCAATGGAATTGAGATCTTTAGAAAAGGGTAAGAGCAAATTATGTTGGAAAAAAGGAACTGTGGGAACAGTACATACAGGAGAGGAATAAGGTTTAAAAGAAGGAAGGATTTGAATGTAATTTTTGACTGACAGTGATTGGGTAGATTCTAAGTGATGTATAATGTTTGCAACTAAAATTATGTTGCCATGGTCTGTGATGTAAAATGCAACCAAGACTATATCAATATGGTTTTAATTTATGTCAATGTATGATTGCGTATAATCATAATTTAATAAAGATTTCTTGTAAAAAAAAAAAAGTACATCAATACATAGTTGCTCTAATTTATTGACCAGTGTTTTGTGTATGACACTGTCAAATACTGAAGTTAAATCTATACAAATTACATCACAGCACAATTTTTCATTCATAACTGTTATTATATTGTTATAGAACATCATGTTACAGGTGGGAATAGATCTATTTTCAACATATTCATGCTGATATATGGTTTCAAGTCCCAACCTTTCCATTTCTGGCAATAATATATCCAGTATTATCATCTTCATTAGTTTTCCACTGCTTTATCCTACCCTCTTTTCCTTAAACACAGGTTTAACAAGTGCATATCTCCAGTCTTGAGAAATCTCCCCATATATATATGACCTAGTAAATAGGTAAAATGGTACTAGAAGTTCTTGCTGAAGTGTTCTCAGGTCATTATTACTAATTCCATCTCCTGCCTGCACTTTGTTTGGATCCAGTTTGCATAGTTCTTTTTCAATATAACCTAATTTGATTTCAGTATCTGAGGTTACCTGGATGTCACTAAGACAATTTATAACTCCTTTTGTGTTGCTCGCTCATCCTAGCTTAACTCTATTTTATGTTTTGTATTTAGACTTGACCTCCAGTGTAAAGTGTTACTTCACATGCTTAAGCTCTAAATTTGTTATAATTGTTAGCATTGCTTACAGTGCGCACTTCAGAGCAAGCTCTGAAGGCCCAGTGGCGCAGCCTCAGCACCCAGTATAGCGTAGGTCGCCAAACAGTTAATCAGTGCTATGTGATAAATATTCCACAACTGTTTCACTCAGAAGAATAACTCCATTACATTTTTTTACCTCAAACTGTTTAATTTAGCTGTGACTTGTGCATTGTTTGAATTTCAACTATTTTGTACTTTCTTTTCTCTTCTCAGCCCCCAACCCAAAAGTACCACGTGGCACCTAACCATCACGGCAGCCCTAAGACGTCCCTCTCCTGTGCGAATGCACACAGCTAGTTAAGGCATCTATAATTGAATTCTGCCTAGGTAAAGAATCTACCTTTCTCACAGCATTTATTTAGACTGTCTAGTGTCAGGCAGCAACGGAAAGACCACAGACTTATTGATTCTCTTCCAAGCAGACTTTTTGCTTAAAATCAAACCATTTGCTATTTGAAATCAACATTCAGTTATTTGCCACCTGTAAACTTAATCTTACTAAAATAGCAGACCTTAGACTAAATGTAACAGTCTGCTACATACTATTAAAGGCTACCTTTAGAAGAAGGTAAATCCTCGGCGGTGTAATCCCCGCTCCGCTTCGCCCTTGCTACGCTCGGGCTCGCTCCATGCCCCTCCCTGCCCCCTATTCCCACCCGCCCCCACTACCTCTACATTTATTTTGATCATTAGGTCCATCCCTCTTACCTCCACCCAATCGCAACAGTCCCTCTCCCGAATACCACTCCCGAATACCACTCCACCCACCCACCACCTGACTCTACTTCAAGGACCACCCCCTCTATCCAACCACCCATACAACTCCTTCATTCACACTCTCACCTCCCGCCTCCTAGTTTCTCTGCTCACTAATCAAAACAAGGCAGCTCACCCCCCCCCACACCATGGCAGGGCACTCTTATACTACTCTCCCTCTTATAATGCTTCTACTTATCTCAACCTACCTGCTAACGAGTTACGATACCCTAAACCCTGCAGGCGCCTACCTACCTAACAGTCAAACCTCCCTGTACTCCCATGTCACCCTCAATCGTATTCATCCCTCTTTTTACCCAACTTCCAACAATAATCCCTACCGCTTCCACCTCACCCTCTCTTACCCAAAAACATCCTCGTCCAGGGATCATCTCATACTAATAATTAAACTCCAAAGAATACTTGACCATTTAAAAAGATCCATAACTAGAGATGGTGACATCCACCCCAACCCTGGCCCCTCCATTGACCTAGGCTTAAACTCTGGAAGCACTCCTAGAAGCCCATTAGGCTCACTCCATATGCTTCACCTCAATGTACGAAGCATCAACAACAAAGTTCACAACTTACATGCTCTGCTAGAAATCCACTCCCCTGACATAATGTGTCTTTCTGAAACCTGGCTCAAACCTATCACCAAGGATGAGGAAATCATCCCACCTGGGTATAACATCCTCAGGGCAGATAGAGTTACAAGAAAGGGTGGAGGAATAGCAGTTTTGTTCAAGAACTCCTTGAACATCACTAGAAATCCCCTTCAACCTCCAATAATCCACAACCAAGAATTGATTGCCCTTAAACTAAGCCTCAATAACCAAAAAAGTATTAATCTCATAGTCACCTATTTACCCCCAGGGAACAACATTGAAAACCTTGAACAAACTCTCAACTGGCTTACCACCTTCTATCCACAAGAAACAATAATTCTAGGAGATGTTAACATTGACTGGTCTCTATACTCCTCTCATCCCAATCCTCTCCCTATTAACTTACGGTTTCTCCCAACTTATTCTTTCTCCCACTAGAATTGGATATGCCCAACAAAAAGATAGTACCATTGACTGGATCCTTACAAACAAGGACCCTACCAACTATACCGTGGGGACCCTCCCCAACGACCTTAGCGACCACCTCATTACCTTTATAACAAAACACAAATGTCCAAATACTCACCCCCCCAACCAGACTTGTTAGGAACAGCAAGAATTTCATCCCGGAACAATTTCTTGCAGACCTTAAAGCATGCAACTGGTCCATCCTAAAAACCCTTCCATTAGAAGAGAGTGTATCCCATTTTAATGATACTTTCCTCAAAATACTTGACTCCCATGCTCGAAGCGACTCATTAGAATCAGGGATCGTATCGCACCTTGGCTAACTAATGACACAAAAAATAAAATTAAACTCAGAAACCTGGCATGGAACAAATGGAGGACCACTAAAACCCCCCTAGACCATAGCAAATTCCTTCAGCTTAGAAACTCAACTAAAGCAGCCGTTACATCCGATAAAAAGCAATATTTCTATCACCCCCAAGATAAGCATCAAAACAACCCTAAAAAATTTTGGGCTGGCTTCAACCACCTCCTCCATCCAGGCAAATCTTCCACCCCCACACCTGCAACACTCATGGATAAAGATCCAAGCGAGATAGCTAACTCTTTTAATTCTTTTTACTGAGACTATCCAGTCCCTCGCCAGCCAGCTTACCTCTTCCCCCTCGGCCGCAACCACACCCAAGGATCCTAATCAACCTGCCTTCAACTTAGCACCCACCTCCACCTTCTATATCCGTACCCTCCTAAAAAAACTCAAACCAACTACCCTAGCGGCTGACCTACTTCCGGCAAAATATTTACAAATAGCAGCCGATGCCATTGCTTACCCTGTATCTATCCTTATTAACCGCTCTATCTCTGAAGCCTCTATTCCCACAATCTGGAAAATCTCCTATATCATTCCTCTCCACAAAGGAGGTCCCTCTACTGATACATCTAATTATAGACCCATTGCAATACTGTCCCCCCTATCCAAAATCATGGAACGCTGCATTCACAAACAACTTATCACCCACCTTACCCATAACAATCTCCTATCTAACTCCCAACACGGCTTTCGCCCGTATCACAGCACCACCACTGCTCTCCTCTCCTTTGTTGACTCAATCAACCGCAACCGGAATAACAAATTAATTTCCTCTGCGCTCTTTCTTGACCTATCGAAAGCCTTTGATATGATTAACCACAAACAACTTCTCCTCACACTGGAAACCTTCAATCTTAGCAAATCCACCATAAGTTGGTTCAACGCCTACCTCTCTGGTAGAAAACAAGCGGTACAGTGGCAAAATACGATTTCAGACCCTCTCCCCACCAATATCGGTGTCCCTCAAGGATCTATCCTCGGTCCCCTTCTTTTCTCTCTCTTCATTAACGGTTTACACTCAGTCCTTCCCAGTACCACCTGCATCCAATATGCAGATGACTCTACCCTTATTTGTTCTGATGACTATCTCACCAACCTCCAAGCTACTACCCAAATCTGCTTTTCATTAGTCGAAAAATGGTTCTCAGACTTAAAACTCCTACTCAATCCAACCAAAACCAAATTACTTTTATTCTTCCCTACTCCAGCAATACCTCCCAGTCTACAATTCCCCAGCACCCAAACCCCAACCTTTGTTGTCTCTGCTAACAATGGCACCAAAATCTTTCCAGTCACCCACACCAAACTACTTGGGGTGACAATAGACCACAAATTTAGATTCGACATGCATGTGAATCTGACCATTAAAACACTTAACAAGAAACTCGGGTCCATGTACCGAATTAAGAAATTCTTAACCCCTCACACCAAACTAACCATCGCCCGTACTCATCTCCTCTCCACCCTTCCCTATGCCTCCCCCATATTCTCCTTCCTTCATAAAAAAGAGCTTAATAAACTATCCACTGCCTATCACCACATAGCTAGATTTATCACAGGAATGCCCTACCGTACCCACCATTGCCTAAACCTAAGAACACTTGGATGGTTAGAATTGCCCAATGTTCTGAAACTCAACCAGCTTACTGAGGCATTCAAAATCATTAAACATCCTGACAAAACTCCCTCACTAAATAACATTCTTACCTCCTATTCAAACCTGTCGTCCCTTAGGTCATCCAAAAGTATTCAAGTATTGACCATCAAACCTAACAACTCAGGAGGGGAAGCTCTTTATGCCAATTCCATTGGCAAGACTTGGAATACCCTTCCAAGCAACCTTAGACAAATGACCACTCTGGACCAATTTAAAACTCACCTCCAAGCGTTACTAAAAACCCAATGGCTTTGCCCATGCCCTAACCCCGACTAATATCACATGCCCTTGACCCCAAACAGCCTAGACTAGCCACCATGTAACCCAATTCCAATAGGTACACCCTATAACCATTACAATCCATCTCACCAACTCCTTTTTTTCCCAGGATTACATCTTTTTTATTTTTTATTTCTTATTGTTCTTATCCAGTATTACATGTTTATGCTACTTATTGTACTAAATGTCTAACTTCTATTGTATTGTTGGAATTTGTGCTCTTGTACCTCTGTTCTTTGGAGCTTTTCTCCCCGGGCCTCCACTGAAAACGGATATGTATCCAGCTGGACTATCCCGGTCAACAAATGTAAAATAAATAAATAAAATAAAATAAAATTTTGTGTAGCCTAACTGCTTTGCATAAGATTTTGTAAATATATCTATAATCCGTTGTGTCTGAGAATATTTTTTAGAATTTACACAGTTTATCAATTTGTATGTCTTTATTCCTTCCACATCTTGTATATCTATAAAATGGTTTCCCATTATGCTCAATAACTTTATATAAATTTTCTTGATCTTGTCTCACACTGTTTAATTTGTTTGTCCAGCTTATTTCAATTTTCATAGTTGTGGTTTGACCTCTTTTCCACCTTTATCAAGTATCTTGTTCTTATGGAAATATATCCTCTGGACATCATATGCTTAGAAGGTCATGTTAAACATTTTTTTGTTTTTTTTTTTTTTGCATTCATACCATTTTTCTTTCAAATCTTTACACATTCATTCTGTAGTTTTTCCACTGAACGCATCACTCCAGTTAGTTTTACATAGTGGCTATTTTGCATCCATATAATCTGTTATTAATCTTCTATGCATTGGTTTGGATTTCAGTTTGGCAGAATTAACTAGCAACAAATTAACCTTCCCATGATCACTGCATATCAACAGTAGTAAAACTTGACATGAAGTAACAGTGATTTCTTGAGGAACACAAACAGTGCCTAGTATGTTCTACTTCCTGGTAGGTTGTTTTCAATCTGAAGCAATTGTTCCTGAACATAGGTTGTGAATAATTTCCTTACAAATGTTGTTGAATCAGTATTTTGCCAGTCTGACTCTGGCAAATTTAAGTCCCCAGCAACTGTTGTTCTTCCCTCCTGTGTTTAATGCAAGAAATATATGAATTTCTGTAGGTCATCAGCCTGAACTTTGGTGGTCTATACACTCCAGCAATTGTTATATGTTCCAGGGTTGTCTTTATTGTCACAGTTACATAATCTATAGTATTGGTGTTATCATTGAACATGTAATAATTATAGGTCTCATAACTATCTTTAATTCCTGTCTTAACACCTCCTCCTGATTTTTTGATAGAATGTCTGTTACATTAAAAATAAATATTTATACCTTGGCAGAACAGGTTTCCAGTAATTGATGTTCTTCGTGTTTCACTGTTGCAGTCATCACACTTGGGTTATCTGCCTGCAGGTAGCCCTCAGTCAGCCTGAATACGAGAGACTTAATATTTCTGTGTCGGTTGCTGTCGCTCCAGGACTGACGTCAGGTCATCAGGGATATAAAAACAGGCAGCCGACGCCATTACACCAGTCTTTCTTGCTGATGTGCCCGAAGCAGAAGCAGTTCGCAAGTGCCGGTTGGCCACTACATGTATTTTCATTTATGAATTGAATAATCCTGAAGTCTTCTAAAGCTAAGTACCCCTTTGGGGATACTTTTTTCTTGCTCTAACTGATGTCAGAAAAAGTTAACAGTTGTCTTGCCTGTGGAAAGTAAATACCACACAGAGATTGTCATTCTTACTGCATCACCTGTTTAGGCCCAGACCACAACGTACCTTGCTGTCGGTTTTGTGCTTTGTTCAACGCCTGAACCATTCATCGTCGGACTCTCATGTAGCTAAATTCTTTTGCTCTCGATCTCCATATTCTGAAATGGCTTCGGTAAGCCTTCCGACTATCAATATTCCAAAAAATCGTAAGGATAAAGACAGATTGCATAGGTCTAAAGCTGCTGACGATGCTTCCGTTAAGCTAGTCACCAGTTCACTGGTACTCAGTGAGGCACCTTCGCAGCCCCTGATGCCCTCTTCTATGGATTCGCAGGCCTCTACTGAGACCCATTTGGAGTCCGGTATGCCACGAGACTCTTCTTCGACTATGAAACCTGCAGATGTCTCTACCTTGGATGGGTCCAGTGCTATGCAGGCTCTGGCTTCTGAGGCAGCTCTGTGCACTACCGATGTTCAACTCAGGCAGACAACTTATTTTTTATCTAAAACTACCAAGTTTCTTAGGCCTAGAGTACGCGATACGGCTAGAATACCGACGAACCAAGTGCATGAATCTCCTCCCATGCCTCAAAGACAAATGCTTAGAATGGCAGAAGACCTTATTATGCTGATTAGGGGAAGTCAGCCTTCCTCTGCTAAGAGGAAAAGAGACCAGTCCCCTGCAGCTTCAACAGACCAGGAGTCCGGTGACTCTGATGTATCTGATTATGAAGACATGCCCTTATCTGCTTATGAGGATTCAGATGCAGAGGAATTCATTCCCTCTGCCTCCCCTCCAGAGGATTTTTCTTTCAGTGAAACCTTACATACCTTAAGAGAGCATTTCCACTTGGAATGCCAAGACTATCCTCAGTCCAAAAAGAGACTCAGGGAATCCCTAGATTTGCCACAGAACAGACCTTTAGCAATACCCCATCATGGAGGTTGTTTTTATGGAATCCAGTCTTACTCCTGATACTTTACCTCCTGCCCCTAGGAAGCCAGACAGGTACTACAGAGTACCTGATACTCACAAATTTCTTTTCAAGAATCCTACTGCTGACCTAGAGATAATTTCCCAGGGGCCTAAAGGTATCAAGGCAACTAGAGCCAAGAATCCCACCCCTTTGGACAGGGATTCCAGAGCTTTGGACAGATGGGGTAAGAAAGTATATACCTCTGCTACTCTTGCTATTAGGGCATTAAATTGTCAGTTTCACATGCTGAAGTACCAGCAACATATAGTGGAACTTATTAAACAAAAACTGGCAACCTTTACAGACTGTGCAGAAAATAAGGAATTGCAGGAGCTTATGCACTCTGCAAGCCAAGTCAGCAAGCATACTTTGCAGTGTGACTTTGATGCCCTGGAGGCATCTTGCTAGGCAGCAGTCACTGGTTCTGTACTGAGAAGACATGCTTGGCTCAAGGAGCAGACCTTGCCAGACCATGTCAAATCAAAATTATTAGACGCTTCTTTGAATAAGGACAGTTTGTTTGGCACCAACACAGAAGAGGTTCTTAAAAAGATGGAAATAAAAACACTGGTCCTTTCCAGCCCCCTCCCATCCATCTCAAACCAGGCTCAGGTGAAACAGACCAACCAGATTACTGTCTAAGGGTATGCAGAGATCTAAGCAATGGAGTTCCCCCACCCCAAAAGCAGGGAGTAGTAAGCCGCCTCCTTAAGGAAAAAACTCACAATGACTTCTCCACTCCAATCCCCACATATACCCAATTGCTTGTGCCCCTAGGAGGAAAGCATACCCTTCATGCAAAAAACTGGATGTCCATCACACAAGACCGATGGATCCTCAACATTGTATCCCAGGGATACAAGTTTTACTTCCACTCACTGCCAACCCCAAGAGGGTTCCCAAACCTTCCTCCAAACCAGTGGGCAGAGGCTCAAAACCAAGTTCTATCCCTGCTCTCCATCAGAGCTATTCAGCCAGTTCCAGTGGAACAGACAGGTCAAGGATTGTATTCCAGACTCTTCCTGGTACTCAGAAATGAGCGTTCTTGGCGTCCAATCCTGGATCTTTCAATTCTCAACACCTTCCTGGTGGTACCAAAATTCAAAATGCTTACCCTGCAGCAGCTTCTACCTATGCTAACCAAGGATGCCTGGTTAGTCACCCTAGACTTAAAAGAAGCCTATCTGCACATCCCTATAAGAAGGACATGCAGGAAGTATCTACTTTTCAGGGCCGTATCTATGCATTATCAGCTGTCTGCACTTCCCTTTGGCTTATCCACTGTGCCCAGAGTATTCACAAAATGCCTGGCTCCAGCCATTGCATACTGCAGGCAGAGAAATATCAATATTTACCCGTACTTGGACGACTGCCTGATTCAGGCGGACAGTCAGGAATTGCTGTTGCAGCACCTGACATTTGTGAAAAACCTTCTCACTTCCCTGGGGTACACCATCAACGAAAAGAAATTAAAACTGGTACCCAGTCAAAGGATTGTAGTCCTGGGAGCAAGCTTGAACACAATATCCCAGATGGCATTCCTCACTTCAGAAAAACAAGTCTATCTGACAGCCTACTTTAAACAAATGGCCACCAGAACCCAGCTATCTGCAAGAAAAATACTGCAGGCCCTAGGGTTCATGGCCTCATGTATACTGCTAATTCCATAAGCAAGACTGCATATGAGGAAACTTCAGGGGTACTTAAAAAGCCTTTGGTGCCAACATTCTCAGGACCTGGAAACAGTCATTCCTATAATTCCCTGTCTAAGGACAGAGTTTCTTTGGTGGGCAGAAGCACGCAACCTCAACAAGGGACTGCCCTTTACTCAACCACATGCTGCCCAGACCGTAACCACAGATGCATCAGACTATGCCTGGGGAGCACACTTGGACGGCAAATGCATTCAGGGCCACTGGAACCCAAGTCAAATTCATCTGCACATCAACCAAAAAGAGATGCTAGCTGTGCAGAATGCCCTGACATCTTTTAGATCCCTACACTTTCCAGGACAACTTCTAATAAAAACAGACAGCACCACAGTTATGTGGTGCGTCAACAAGCAGGGGGGAACACATTCCTACCCACTCTGCAGGCTAGCCATGGCTCTGTGGCACACGGCATTGGACATGCAAGTCCATCTGCAAGCTCAATTCCTGCCAGGCAATCAAAATTCACTGGCAGACAACTTGAACAGAAATCTCCTAGACCCACAAGAGTGGCAGTTAGAGCCCAGCACCTTCAAACTTCTGATTCACAAATGGGGGACCCCAGAGGTGGACTTTTTTGCCTCCCCCTACAATCACCAGCTCAGCAGATTCTGCACCAGGAACCATCACAGCAGGGCCTGAAAGTGGATGCCCTATCCTTTCAGTGGGGAAATCTCTCAGTTTATGCATTCCCACCCCTGCCCTTTCTCTCAAGAGTATTACTCAGAATAAGACAGAACAGACATAGGACAATTCTGATTGCCCTGGACTGGCCACACCAGCAGTGGTACCCACTCCTGCACAGTCTGACATCAGTGCCACCATGGCACCTACGTCAGAATCCTACCCTGCTCTCTCAGCAGGAGAGGCAGATTTTGCATCCGCAACTGCAAACCCTAAAGCTTGCAGCCTGGCTCATCCCTTGAATCCTACCCCAGCAGCTCTAAGCAAACAGGTGCTGTATGTCATTCTTGAAGCCAGAAGACCCAGTACAAGGAAATCCTATGTGGATAAGTGGAAAAGATACTGCTCATGGAGCCTAGGTAAAGGAGGTGACACAACTCTGCTCTCCCTGCATTTAATTTTGGACTACTTAGCAGATCTACTCCAGAAAGGCCTGTCCTTCTCTTCCATTAAGATTCATGCCTCAGCCATTTTGGCTCATTACAATATTGACCCACCTCTCTTCTTGCACCATCTTATCAAACAGTTCCTTAGAGGGCAAACAACTTAAGTCCACCAAGGAGAACACCCACCCCTGCTTGGGACCTTAACTTTGTACTGTAAAAGCTCACACCTCCACCTTTTGAGCCTGCCACATCAGCAGACTTAAAATTCCTCTCCTGGAAAACAGCATTGCTTCTAGCCATCACTTCAGCTAGAAGAGTGTCTGAACTACAAGCAATTACGGCTGTGGAACCCTTCTTTATTTTCCATGCTAAAAGGGTCTTTCTCATGGCAAACCCTTCCTTTATGCCTAAAGTGGTGTCCAGTGTGGCTCTCAATCAATCCATATATTTGCCAACCTTTTTCCCTAATCCTCAAAAAAAAAATGGGGAAAGGATCTTGCACTCCTTGGACGTGCACAGACAGCTCAGATTTTACCTGGATAGGACTAAGGCCTTGAGAAAATCAGACCAGCTATTAGTCAGTTTTGCAACCAGGGCAGAGGGCAAGGCCATTTCTAAGCAAAATATATCTAAATGGATAGCACATTGCATCCATTTCTGCTAGAAGCACCATGGGAAACCAACCCTGCAGGGAGTCAGAACACCCTCCACTAGGGCTGCATCTACCTCTACTGCATTTCTCAGGGGAGTCCCTGCCAGGGACATCCTGGAAGCTGCTACCTGGAGTTCAATACACACTGTCACCAAACACTACCTTTTGCCTATCTTCTCCAAATCCAGGGCAGGCTTTACAACAGAAGTCCTGCAGGGCATTTTAACCAGCCCTAACTCTTCTTGACTGTCTCCATGCTTTCTTCAGCTTTGGGAATCTACCCAAGTGTGATGACTACAACAATGAAACATGAAGAACATAGTACAGTTGTGTACACTTACCATAAATATAAATGTTAGAGTGTATTCACTGTTGCAGTCCTGGTTTTCCACCCTCCAGTCCTCTTGTCTCTCTCTCTCCTCTCTGTCTATTACTCACCCCTTACAGGGCTATTGGTATTTACTTTTTACTGGTGGTGTTTTTTTCCCCACCATAATGTAGCTCCCTATTTGGGGGGGGGGGGGCTCCTGACATTTGGGGCAAGAAAAACTGATGTAATGGCATCGGCTGCATGTTATTATACCCCTGACTACCTGACGTCAGTCCTGGAGCGACAGCAACCGACGCAGAAATACTAAGCCTCTGGTATTCGGGCCGGCTGAGGGCTGCCTGCAGGCAGATAATCCAAGTGTGATGACTGCAAGAAGTGAATACACTTGAACATCTACATTTATGGTAAGTGTACACAACTGCACTTTCTTTAACCATGTTTCACAAGCAATAACAACAACATTCCTGTGGGAATGGAGGAAATTCTCCAATTAAAAAAATCTTTATTGTTAACATTAACAACCACCAGTGATGCATTAAATGTTGCTTTCTGTGAACTGTTAAATTTTCGGCCTTTAAAACTCCTCTCTTGTCTTTGTCAAATAGTGCAAAATATCTGCTGCAAAAATTCTCTTCTCTGATCTTGACAAGTGCACACCATCCTGTCTGAACACGTTACCAAAATTAGGCTTGGATACTCTACATGTTTCCATTTTTTAAAACAGGACATTTTTTCATGTTGGTTTTTACCCCCCCAAAATATTTTCATGCATGGGTAACCCGACTCCTTTTTGTGTATGATTTTTAAAAAGTACATCTTAACACCTGTACAGCTTATGCTATCTAAGTGGGCTGTAAGTTCACTACTAACAGTCAGAGACTCCTTGTGGATAAGATCATTTGTACCGACATGAAAAAAAACAGACTTGTACTTCCTTGCATTAAGACATTCTAAGGTCTTTCTCACATCCTGTATTGCTCCTGACAAGCGTAACACTATCCAATGTTCATTATCTTCTCTGCAGAAGTAAGTATTAGTTCTTGTAATAATTGAATCTCCAATTACAAGAATATCTTTTCTGACAAAATCTGCAGAATCGTCAACTTCTAATTCAGTAATATCTGTCCTATCAGTTGTTACAAAGGTATAATCTTCATCACTATTAGTCTTATTAATTCCACTGTTTTAATTGCTTATTGCATTTGCAAGCATACAGTTCTAATCCAGTTGTCTTTGTACAGCCAGTCGGAGCTATATTACCCATGTTTGTCCGTCTTTTTTGTTTCCTTACAATAATATTCTTCAGTCCTTCCACATTCAGTTTTGATTTATTCATTTTTACCTGACCCTTGCCTCTGTTTTCTATCTTCTCTTTTGTAAAAATAATGCGATTTTCTGCAGACTGAAGATTTTCCTAATAGACAAATGCTATCATTTCCTGTAATCTGTGTGTTATCTAACAAGGCAGCATTTTTTGTAGTGTGTATCCTCTTTGCTTTACAGACATTTATCAGTTTTTTCTTCATTATTTGTTGTGAACTTCTGTTCTTACTTTTTGTATTTTCTTCTATATGCTCTGAAACCTCAGACTATTGAATACGTGTATCTAGAATTCCAAAGCTGTCAGTGGTATTATCTTGTTCAGTAGGGCTGAGTAATCTTTACAGATAATAGACTCTTCCTTTACTAAATGTATTCTATTTGCTCTTTGCCTAACATTATTTATTTCATCAGTCCAATCATTAATATATATAACAGTTCTCCAAGTTGTGCCAGTTGCACAAATGCAAATGTCATCAGTAAGTCTAGATTTATTACTAATAAAGTCTTTCGGCTTTTCCCTGTTAGGGGTCGCCACAGCGGATCACCAGTCCGCTTATGATTGGCAGTGGATTTTTATAGTGCCAAGTTGCCAGCCCTGCGCCCAACCTTCAGAGAAGGCACACACACACAGATTCATGCACCTACCTTCATGTTTTTTAACATTCAATCGATCGCAGGGAGGACATGCAGACTGCACACAGAAGGAACTCCAGCCGAGAATCGAACCGGAGAGCCTCTTGCTTTGAGGCAGTGATAACCGCTGCACCACTGCAGCTGACAACTAGATTTATTACTAATAATGGTAATCAAATCATCCAGCTTTTGACATGAGGAACACATATCACCAGTGTTATCGGGTGTTACCTTTAAATGTACATAGCATTTAGTACACATTACAAGATACTTGTGCTTTAGCAAATCATTAATGATATACTCATTTAAAGAATCCGTATTCAGGCACAAATGAATAAAGAATTTTAAAAGAAAAGAATAATCAAAATAATTTACCTCAGAATACAAAGAGAATTTAAATGAACTTCTGTGAGCAAAATCACACAAACAATATAAAACTAAATATTAAATTAAGTACACTAAAGTTGTTCGGACCGTACAAATTGTGAAAGTCACAAAGATGGAACTCCTCCCTATCACTCACACTTGCACCTTGACACTGTAAAACTAGTGCCGCTCATTCTACAGACCGGTGATCCTCTGTGGCGACCCCTAACGGAAGCAGCCAAAAGGAGAAGAAGAGCTAGTTGCCCAATACAATGCATCTGAAATTCTCCAGGTACAACTAATACTAGGTAAGACTGCAATCCAAATTGTAGCTTGCTACAGATCCCCCACCATACCCGAAGATTCTCACTACACCTTCCTAAACATACTGGAAAATATTAAGATACAACCAAACAACCTAATACTGGGTGATTTCAACTACCCTGCCATTAATTGCGAAAACTACTCAGGTACCAACTCCTTTTCCCAACGGTTCTTGGAATTTATAAATTCCAACGCCCTGGATCAATTAATCCATTGTCCCACCAGGGGCTCCAATATCCTAGACCTGGTCATTACCAACATGGGAGACAGATGCTCCACACCAGTGGTCACCCCCTCATTGGTCAGGTCTGACCATAAGCAAATCACCCTTGACATCCACATCCCACCCCCCAGTAAGGAAACCTCCTTAAAAAAACTTCTCCAAAGCCAACTTCATGCTACTGAAGTCAAAAGTGACAAACTTCACAACACCCACGCAGACGGGATCTGGAAGTTCGACTGCAGAATCCTACACTAAGGCACTGTACGAGCACATCCACTCGTGCATGAATCGTGCTATCCCAAATAGAACCAAGATGATCTTCTTCAAAAAAAAAGGAAGCCAATCTGGTGGTCCCCTGCTATAAACAAACTATACAACAGAAGGAAGAAACTGTTGCAGAAAAGAGGAAAATCCCAGGATGCAAAAAAAGGAAGCCAATCTGGTGGTCCCCTGCTATAAACAAACTATACAACAGAAGGAAAAAACTGTTGCAGAAAAGAGGAAAATCCCAGGATGCAAAAAACTCCCTCACCAGCCTCAGTAAGAAGCTGAGATCCCTCATAAAATCCTCAAAAGCTAGTTACGAAAATAAAATTGCCAAAGATTCCAAAGACAACCACAAGGCATTCTATAGTTATGTCAAGAATCTAAATGGCAATGCTCAGATCTGCTCTGAGCTACAACAGAATGGCATTAAATATACTGATCCCAAGGATATTGCCAATATCCTGGCAGATCGATTTAGTGCCAACTTCAACCCCCTCTCACCCCCTAAAAGGCCCATCTCAATACCAAAAGATTGCCAAATTCCGATAATCACAGCCACACATGTAGAAACAGCACTCTCCAAAGGTAAGAATACAGCATCCATGGGATCAGATGACATCCCAGGCGGTGTACTACATGAACTACAAAATGAACTGGCACCCCACCTAAGTGTCCTGTTTAATCATAGCCTCACCTCAGGCTTCGTGTCCACTGAGTGGTGCACAGCTACAGTTATCCCGCTCCACAAGGGAGGATCCACCTTGGATCCCGGGAACTACCGTCCCATCAGTCTGACAAGCCTGCTCTGCAAGGGCATGGAACGCATTATCATGGAACTTATAAACAAAGACGTTGGCAACCTTCAAACACTGGACCCCACCCAGTTTGGGTTTGTGAAGGGCCGATCTTGTCTCCTGAATCTGATTGACTTCTTCGAATCAGTCTCCAGAGCTGTGGACGAGGGTAAGGTGGTTCACACAGCCTATCTGGACCTCGCCAAGACCTTCAACACCATCCCCCACTCTGAAATCATAGATAAACTTACTAAGCTGGTCATAAATCCCTATGTCACTCGATGGGTTGCCAACTGGCTTACTGACAGAACCCGGACTGTAAAAGTAGCAGACTCCGAATCCAGCTCCAGACAAGTGACAAGTGGAGTACCTCAGGGTTCAGTCCTGAGACCACTCTTGTTTGGCATCTACTTCTCTGAAGTACAAGCCAACACTAAGGGACTCTGGCTAACAAAGTTTGCAGATGACTGCAAACTGGGGGCCATTATTGAATCCCCAAATGATGTGGATATTCTACAAAAGGGCCTTACAGAAAGAGATGCCTGGTACCAGAGTCATGGGCTCAAGCTTAATGCCAAGAAATGTATAGTTATCCCCTTTGGAAAAAAACATGTACCCATGAACTACCACATAGGTGGCAGGACACTAAACATTGAAAGTGTGATGAGAGACTTAGGGACACAAGTGGACAGTGGTCTCACTTTCGATAACTACATCGCCACAACAGTCAGGAAATCCTTCTATGTGGCACACCTCATCACTAAGGGCTTTTCATCCAGAAAAAAATAGGTCATTGTCCCACTGTACTCATCCCTCATTAGACCCACTATAGAGTATAATGCCCCATTTGGTATGTACCTCACAAGACATCTGCAACAGCTGGAAAGGCCACAGAAATACCTCACTAAAAGAATCACAGACCTAAAACAGATGCCATATGCTGACCGTCTAAAAAAACTCCAGCTATACTCTGTGGCTTATCGTCTACTCAGAGGCGATCTCTGCTTAACATACAAGACCATGTCAAACCCTGAGCTGTTGGACATGCTCCACTTAAAGAAATCCCAATCCCTCAGAGCCACACGCTCCAGGGATCTAAACCTTATCATCACAATGAACAAAACATGCTGGAGGGATAGGTTCCTGACCCAGAGACTCCCCATACTCTGGAATAGGCTGCCCATACATGTCAAGCAGAGTGCCTCATTGGCCCTCTTCAAAAGGAACCTTGATGATTGGATGGGAGATAGGAAATTCACCCCGGGGATCATGTCAGTCACCCTGCTAGGCAGGGGCCCAGAGAAGTAAATATCGTGGGAAGAAATTTCCAGGGAATTATTATGGCTAGGCTTGCATAGGCCTTAGGGCCGGTAGCCTAGTACCAACCTATAAGGCTCATAGGTGATCCTCTTTTTAACAGTAAAGATCAGTAAGTCACAAAACAAGACAAGATTGTTTAGATACATTCCGGATTGTCTTGTCTGGATGAATTTATAGCTGACTAGGCCCCTTGAGATGGCTAGAGTTTTCTAAAACCTATCCCTTTCTAACAACAAACAGTGAAAATTAAAGGTGAAAGAACAGAATATAAATCAGAGTAAATCTTCTTGTCTACGAGCTATCCCTTGCTTCCTACAAGCAGTTAAAAACAGTGATAAAAATTAAAATATAAATACAAATAAAAACTTCTCTTACTAAGCTACTGCACAGTCAATCACAAACCAAGACGGGATTGTTTAGATAAGCTCTGGATTCATATTCCTGTCCCTCTTCTCTTCATGGTAATAAAAAAGATAATGGAGGACGGACTGATATGGTGGTGATCGCCTCCTTTTAGCCAAGACAACAGTAGATGTCCTTCTATATCACTGTTGCAGTATTCCTTACAATAGGGATCCCCTGCCAAGGGTAGCTCAATTTCTGGCCAGTATGCCAAAGCCTTTAAGTTGTAATGGGTACGCTGTATATCACATGCATGTTCCCCCTCACTTGGCATATGTCATAAAGGTGATGTCTGGAGATACCTTCCCCAGAACTTCTTTGCTGCCAGTCCAAACATCATCTTCAACAGACTGTCTGCACTCCTCTTCATCTGCTCGTTATCAAGCCTTTTTCAGATAAGTGCCCCATTGAGATTTTTTTTCTTCTCATCTCTTTTCTTATTGTTTGGTTATTGGTTTCATGTCATCCAGAAAAGGGAAATGCCAATGTGGGAGACAAATTTCCCAAAAGGATCATTACGAGCAGTGTTTATTTTGTTTAGGTGCTCCCCACAACCCTACATCTTGTCCTATTTGCCAGGCCTTTGTTCCTAAGACATTGCATAGTCAGTTCTGTTCCTTAGTGATTTATTTAGAAAACCAGTGTCTTAGGTTATTGGCTAAGGACACTATGGAAGAATCTTCCCAGCCCGAAGGTCAGACATCCGTGAAGAAGAAGACCAAGAAAGCTTGGTCAGATTCTTCTGCTGTGCCACCTCTAATGGACGTCTCTCTTGAAGCTGGTGAAAGCCCAGAGGACCATCCCATTTCTCAGTCCTATTCCTCTGCCGCAACCACTTCAGAGGCCGGCATGTATCCATCTTCACACACACATCATTGGACTCCTTGCACACATCTGCTTCAGATGTTCAGGGGAAAATGTGGCTAATTACCGAAGGGCCTAGAGGTGTTCCTCAAATTTTGGTAAGGGAAGAGGTACCAGTTACAGTGATAGAATGCCATCAGGGGTCTGAGCCTCCTAAGATATTTAAGGCTGATGTCCCATTAAAAAAGAAGCAAAAAACTAATGTATTTCTCCTGTTCCCGAAGATCATCAGAGTGAATGGCAAAATTTCACTCTAGGCCTGTTTAATGCCTTTATGGCTCTGAAGCCTCCTCAGGGGGTTTCTGATTCTTCTTCTCTTGGTCTTCTATCCCTCTTAAGAGGCACGGGGAGCAGGTTTTCTCTGATGAAGATAAGGATTCTGATGAAGAATCCATGACTTATTCTTAGATTCCTTCTCACTTAGATTATGGTTCTGAGGAAGAGGAGTCTAATAGCCTTGAATCTCCTTTTAATGAGATTTCTTTTGGTGACAAATTTTCCATATGATGGAGTTTAAGTGGGATTGTGCTCAGGTCTCTGATGGTCAGAGGAGGTACTATGAGCTTCTGCAGATAGTCTCCTAGGCCCTCTGCTGTCCCTCTTGTTCTTGCTTCCTTGCTGGATCCTTTAATACTGCTTCTCGGGCTCCTGATTCCCTGATCCCTGCTCCAAAAAAAAAAAAAAACTGATAGGTTTTATAAGGTGTAAGCTTCTTTATAAGTGCCCCTGTGCTTATCCATCTGTGGTCTGACAAGACCTGTAAACATTTGCGTTCTACAAAGTTGCTTCCCTCTGACAAGGACAGCAGAACTATAGAGAGGTTGGATTAGAAAGTGTATACTGCTGCTACCCTGGCCTTTAGAGCCATGAGCTGTCAGATCCATATGACCAAATATAGTTTAGTTCTAGTCTCTTAGGCCTGTCAGGTTATTTCAGATCTTCCTGACTCTGAGGGGAAGACTTCAGCTCTTTCTTTACTAGGGATGTCTTCTCAGGTTGCTCACTATTCCATTAATTGCAGCTGAAATGCAGCTGATGCCTTGTCTGTGGCTGCTGCCTTTGGTTCTGTATTGAGGAGGTATTCCTGGCTTAGGCTTCAACCTTGGACTGATGATATTAAGGCTAAGTTGATGGATCCTCCTCTTGATAATAAAAACCTTTTCGGTGGTGGTGCTGCTGCTGCTGCTGCTGAGTTGTTTAAGTCCCTCCAGGAAAAGGATAAAGCTTTACAGGATTTGAAGCATATTTTTATTTCACCTGTCCCCAAGTTTCAAAGAAATTATGCTAATAAGCTTGCTTTTGTCTGTAGACAGTCTTGCCCTCCCCCACAGAGGCAAGAAGGGTGGTAGATGGGCTCGTCCTGCCAAACCTGTTCAGCTGAGAAGCCTCCTTTTCTAGACAAGCCAAGTACTGTATGACTATCCTTGCCCTTGTCTTCAGTCACATTCCTCTCTCTGTCTTCGTCTTTCGCTGTCCCTTCCTGTTTGGTTAAAGATCACTCACAATTTGTGTGTTCTTTCCATAATTTGCCAGGGGTATTGCATGGTTTGGAAATCCCCTCTCCCTTTTTGGGCATTCCTCAACTTTCACAGGAACAACTGCCCTTTTTTCCAGAGGTACTTCAGGGTCTGTTGGCTCAGGGAGCAATTCAAGAAGCTCAAAGTCCTCAGTAGGAGAAGGGGTTTTACTCCAGAATGTTCTTGGTCCCCAGGAAAGAAGGCACCTGGAGACCCATTCTGGATCTTTCCCAGCTGAACACCTTTGTGAAGGTTCCCTCCTTTTGGATGCTATCCCTTCAAACCTTTCTTCTTCTGCTTCCTCAGGCTTTCTCCAGTTTCCCTGTATCTCAAGAATGCTGATCTACATATACCTATTCATCCCATTTTTAGGAAGTTTTTACATTTCTCTGTTGCTTCCTGGCATTTTCAGTTCTCTGCCTTGTCGTTAGGCCTCTGTACTGCCCCAAGGGTCTTCACCAAATGCCTCGCTGCTGTGATTGCTTTCTGCAGATTGAGGGGAATCCAGATCATTCCTTACCTGGATGACCTGCTCAATCAGGCCTCTTGTCCAGTGTTTACTTCAGCATCTTCACTTTACTATTTGTCACCTGCAAAGCCTGGAGTTTACTGTGAATTTCCAAAAATCATTCCTAACTTCCTCTCAGGATCATATTTTTCTAGGGTGCAGGCTCCAGACCGTTCAATGCTGGCATCTCTGCCTCCTCCCAAGGCGTTAACTCTCATTGCTTTCTTTCAATCCCTTCCTCCTCTGGTTTTCATTCCAGCCAGGGAGTTTCTAAAGGTTACATGGCTTCCAACATTCCTGTGCTTCCTCTGGCCAAGCTACTAATGAGAAAGCTCCAGTGGTTCTAAAGTCAGTCTGGCTTTAACATGCCCATCCTTTAGATTTTCTAGCCCCACTTCTCCAATGCCTCAAGATGGAACTTCACTGTTGGATTCATCAGTTGACCCTCTACCCAGGGCTTCCATTTCATCCTCCAGTCCCCTCACAGGAACACTTTACATGTGTATCGAACGTGGGATGTTGGGCCTCCTTTAGTTCGCTGAAAGTGCAGGACCTTTGGTCTGTTTGACAAAAGAGACCATTGTTTGTGTCTTTTGGCTTTTCCCGGTTAGGGGTCGCCACAACGGAAGTCCGGTCCGCTAATGATTGGTAGTGGATCTTTACGTACCGGGTTACCATCCCTGATGCACAACCTTCAACGAAGGCATTCCCCATTCACGTATGCCTCCACACAGAAGATGCTCTAGCTGTGAATCGAATGGGACAATGTCTTGCTATGAGGCAACAATGCTACCGCAGCACCACCACCGCAGTTTTGACAAAAGAGACCATATCAGTGTCAAAGAGATGTTGAGCCCTTCTTTTGGCTCTTCAGACTTTTCATTCTCTTTTCCTTCCAGGGCCCCTCAGGATTCTTACAGACAGTACCATAGTGATGTGGTACATCAACAAACAAGGGGTGGGGGCCAAGGTCTTAACTCCTGTGCAGATTAGCTCTTCAGGTTTGGGATCTAGCTATCCACTATCAGGTGACCCTTCAGCCATTTTTACATTCCCTCAGATCAGAACAGTGTGGCAGATTCTGTGAGCAGGTCCATAACACAATCTCACAAGTGGATGCTTCACAGGGATGTGTTTCTGGATGATGTCCACTAGTGGGGTATTCCTAGTAAATTGTTTTGCCTCCTGTCTGAACATTCTTCAATGCTTTCTTGAGGGTTCTGCTGGCCCTTCTTCCTCCCAGTTTTCTTCCTGAGCTGTTGTACTCTCCCTATTGTAAGGAGTACTGCAACAGTGATCTGGAAGGACATAGTACAGTCGTGCAAAATCTTGCCACAGCTGTAGATGTCCTCCTTTTCACTGTTGCAGTATTCATGCTCTCTCTCCTCCCGTGATCCTTTTCTCCTTCTGGGAGTATTTGTTAACCTGCTTGTATCATTAGATTGTTATTACTTTAGCCATGATGGAAGGGCTGACTAAAAAGACAGGTTTGGGCACTCCGCCCTTCAGAGCTCGTTGAAGTTAGTGCTCCTCTGCAGGTTTTCGAGGATCAACAATCAGATTGTGCTGTTCCTTTGCTGGGCAGATAAGTTCCCTTTGGATAATTACTTTCCTCATATAAATTTGGTTTATTGTACTTTACTGTTTAGGAAAGGACATTCCACATTTAAAATTCCTTTACTTTTCTTCACTGTTAGGAAAGTTAATTTTGAGTTAGGAGTTTTAATGGACTGTCATGAAACTTAACTGTTCTTTTAAATGGAAGTGCACTTTTTCCCTGTCAGTTTAAAAGTTGTTTAAAGTAATTGAAAACCATTTTTTTCCTGTGGAGAAATTGTGTTTATTTTACTTTTTATGGTTGGTAAGGTGTATGGTAGTGGGAAGAGAGACCTCAAATACCAATGTATTTTCAGGTGCTTTTTACTGTGCTTTTGTTTGGAAAAAAAACTTTTAAAGACTTTAAAGTTTTACAAGCTTTCACTGCTTGTTTTTTCTCATGAATGATGCACCATTTCCAAACAAACTACTGGTCCCATGGTCTGTCCTTCTAGCCATAAAAGAAAAAGTTAAGCAACTGCCTTTGCCACCACAGCGTGTATGACTCAACTGATACTTCTTCCAGGCTTGTGGCCACTGGTACTGTTTTTGAGGTGGCTTGCTTGGCTGCATTCTCAGAACCTGCCAGAGGATGTAAAAATTATATTTTGAATTCTCCTCTGGGTAGAGATTTCATTTTTGTTTCCTCTGCTGCAGAGATGATCAAAAAGTGTGATGAAAGTGGTAAGTTGATAGAGAGAGCTCTCCTAGATATTTCAGTCCTCCTTTTCCAAATTTTCAAAGTGATTCTTTAACCTTTTGTCCATTTTAATCAAAAAACAAAATAAATGACTTCAACAAAATGCAGGTTAACAAGATATTTTAGATGAGATGACAAGATGTTTCCAAAATGAATGTAGCCCACCCCCCCCCTAAAAAATAAAGGACAAGAAAGTCCAACAAGTCAGAATGCCTGCTTGAGGGACCTTGTTCTCCCCTCCCACCATAGCAGTCCAAGTTTGTTTCCAGAAAGTCTGAATCTCCACTTTCCCTTTGGCAACAGAGAGTTCAAACAAATGGTTTCTGAAGATCATTCATCAAGGTTACAAATGGCAGTAGGAGGAAAATCCTACTTTTCAGAGGTAATCGCTCATCCACGAGACCAGACTCTCTTATGTCCAGCTGTCCTTCACAACATGCTGTCCCAAAGAGTGATAGAAATAGTTCTTCTTTCCCACTTTGGGAAAGGTTTTTATTTAAGGGTGTTTTTAGTACTAAAGTAAGCAAATTCTTGGAGACCAGTTCTGGATCTCTCTTTTCTAAACCTGTTTATGAAAGTGCCCAAGTTCAAAATGATATAACTTCACAATGAGTTACCTCTTCTTCTGCTTTCAAGTTTCCTGTTAACCCTTGACGTAAAAGATGCTTATGATCACATTCCTATTCATCCAGACTTCAGGCATTTCTTAAGGTTTTGTGTGTCTGGATCACATTACCAGTTTTCTGCCTTACCCTTTGGACTATTCACTTCACCAAGTGCATGTTGCAAAGTGTGTAGCTCCAGTTATAGATCATTGCAGTTTATATGACGTCCACATTTTTCCATATTTAGATGGCTTGCATATCTTTGCAGAATCTTTTTTAAAGATTTTGTTTTCTGTCTTGGGTGAGAGATCTTACACAAGCTGGGATTCCATGAGAACATTCAGGTCTTTCTTGAATCCTTCACGAAAGATTGTGTTCCTGTGATGTCAACTAGACACCTCATTTCAAAGAGCTTTTCTTCTACAGAAAAAAAAAAAGATCTATAGCTAGATCTATTTCCGAGGACTTCCGCTTTGACTTTGGTCACAAGAGAGCATACCTCAGTATTTTGGGTCTCATGGCTTCTGTGATTCACATGATAACCCTGGCAAGACTCTGCATGAAAAAGATACAGTGGTATCTGAGGTCTGTTTGGTCCCAGTACCAAAACCATTTGTCTTTTCAAATCCCAGTGCTGAGGTTTGTCAAAAGAGAAATTATTTGGTGGAGAAAACAGATATCCTTAAATCCAGGTCTCCCTCTTCTTCCACCCTGTTCCAAAGTAGTCAGTCACCACAGATTCCTTGGACTTTACTTGGAGAGCAGTTTCAGGAGGGATAAATGTGCAGGGTGTGGGGGGCAACAAGGACAGAAACAAGTACATAAACATCAATGAGATGCTTGCCCAGATCAAGGTACACAACTCTTTTAATCATCCTTGACCCCTGAATTTCTTCAAGTTGTTACAGACTATACTACAGTCATGAGGTACATCAACAAGCAGGGGGAAACCAGGTCAAACCACTTTGTAGACTAACCATGTTAACTTGGGATATAGCTTTACAGCACAATCTCACTCTACAGGTATCCTGCATTCCATCAGAGCAAAATGATGTGACAGACAAGCAGAGCAAGACCAGGGCTAACCCTCGTGAATGATCAGGGGTCTTCCAAGTTTGATCCATCTGTGAGGAGTTTCTCAAGTAGACCATTTTGTCTCCTCTCTGAAGTCAACTGGTAAGATCCTTTTCCAGGACTCCATGCAAGAAGATATGGAAGACAGTTGCCTTTTCTTTTCCTTCAACAGGAATGTTCCTGTATGCTTTTCCACCCTTTCTACTTATATCCAGGGTACCTCTGTAGATTCTAAAGGAAAC